>NC_134356.1:330176768-330471768 GCF_048569485.1 Anomaloglossus baeobatrachus | reverse complement strand
AATATATATCTCTATCTCACATACATCACATACACACACACTTTTTTGCATGTTTGTGAATTCTATTTCTTCCTCCCTCCCCTTCATTTTCCAGTACGTGTTTATTGAATTTTAACTAATCAGTAGGGATCAAAGTCCGGATTAGCAGAGAAAACATGAACCATCTGTTCCTGTCCCCATATAGAGATCGCTGATGGTGACAGCCCTTTATAAAACAATCACAGCACAGGGAACCCCTTTGATTCTATAATTGCGGTCATAATATTCTCTAGCAGCCAGCTGAATGTAGCATCATAAGTTTCAGCATTTAGGAATATAGTAAGTTATTTATGGGTTTTTGTGACAGGTAACTGATTATTTCACAGTATAAGATTGCCTGTCAGTGCATTTGCACACTCAGATTGTGTGCCAAATCTATTACATAGATCAGTGGACTTCAGATACAGGGGTCAGTCAAAAATGCCATCAATATACATGGTATGGGGTATATAAATATAAACTAGCTGTACTACCTGGATTCGCCCGGGTTAATAACTGTTAACAAAATAGAATGTATTAACAAAAATGTATTCTGCACACAAAAAACACAAAACAAATAGATAGAAAGGCAAAAACTAAGCTAATAGAAGCATTTCACAACATATATTTCAACACCACAGATATTCCACACAGATTTAACTAAATTGGCCAAGTAATGTGCTCCGTCTGTCTCTTTCCCCGTCTGTCTGTCTGTCTCTCTCTGTTTCTTTCCCCATCTGTCTCTTTCTAGGTCTGTCTCTTTCCCCGTCTGTCTCTATCAAGATCTGTGTCTTTCCCCATCTATCTTTGTCAGTCTCTTTCGAGGTCAGTCTGTCTCGGTCTCTTTCCCCATCTGTCTCGGTCTCTTTCCCAGTCTGTCTCGGTCTCTTTCCCCATCTATCTTTGTCAGTCTCTTTCCAGGTCAGTCTGTCTCGGTCTCTTTCCAGGTCAGTCTGTCTCGGTCTCTTTCCCAGTCTGTCTCGGTCTCTTTCCCAGTCTGTCTCGGTCTCTTTCCCCGTCTGTCTCGGTCTCTTTCCCCGTCTGTCTCGGTCTCTTTCCCCGTCTGTCTCGGTCTCTTTCCCCGTCTGTCTCGGTCTCTTTCCCCGTCTGTCTCGGTCTCTTTCCCCGTCTGTCTCGGTCTCTTTCCCCGTCTGTCTCGGTCTCTTTCCCCGTCTGTCTCGGTCTCTTTCCCCATCTGTCTCGGTCTCTTTCCCCGTCTGTCTCGGTCTCTTTCCCCGTCTGTCTCGGTCTCTTTCCCCGTCTGTCTCGGTCTCTTTCCCCGTCTGTCTCGGTCTCTTTCCCCGTCTGTCTCGGTCTCTTTCCCCGTCTGTCTCGGTCTCTTTCCCCGTCTGTCTCGGTCTCTTTCCCCGTCTGTCTCGGTCTCTTTCCCCGTCTGTCTCGGTCTCTTTCCCCGTCTGTCTCGGTCTCTTTCCCCGTCTGTCTCGGTCTCTTTCCCCGTCTGTCTCGGTCTCTTTCCCCGTCTGTCTCGGTCTCTTTCCCAGTCTGTCTCTCTTTCTCTCTCTCTGTCTATCCGTCTCCCCACCGACATTTATTACCTCACATATAAGCTTCTTATTCTATGAATGTCTTTTGTTCCTATAGCAACCAATCACAGCTCCTACTAAAAACCTGTAGTTCCAGGCTCCATTTACTTTAATGGAGGCATGTTTTTTGAAGCGTAACTGTAAAACGCGGGGTTACATTTTCCTGTTAAAACAGTCTACGATGTTCCCTGGGTCACATGGTGTCTGTGCAAAATTTCGTGATTGTAAATGCGACGGTGCGGATACACTTTGTTTCACTTTTTCCCTCAATATGTAGATAGGGGCAAAATTGATTGGTAAATTGTAACGTGCGGAGTTAAAAATTCACCTCACAACATAGTCTATGACGCTCTCGAGGTCCAGACGTGTGAGTGTGCAAAATTTTGTGGCTGTAGCGCCAACGATGCAGATGCCAATCCCGGACATACATGCACACACACACGCGCACACACACACACACACACAGCTTTATATATTAGATATACAGTGCGTTAGGAAAATATTCACCTATCCCTCTTCCTCCTGGCATTTTTCATGTTTTTCAACCTCACAACCTATAATTTCATAGTTTTTTTGAGGATTCGCAACAGTTCAAGTAAAGAACAGGTCTACAACTGTGAACATTTGGCTTTCCTGTTATTGTGAAGCAAAAAATAAATAGGACAAACTATCTGAAAACTTCAATGTGCATAACTGTTCACCCCCCTAAAGTCAGTACTTTGCAGAGCCTCCTTTTGGGACAATTATAGCTGCAAGATGCAGTGGATAAGTCAGAGCTTTCCACTTCTGGGATTTTTGCCAGGGCAAAACTGCTCTAGCTACTTCAAGTTAGATGGTTTCCTGTGATGAACAGCAATCTTCAAGTCTGACCACAGTTTCTCATTTAGATTAAGGTGTGAACTATGACTAGGCCATTCCAACACATTTACACTGTTCCCCTTAAAACAACTTGAGTGTTGTTTTAGCAGCATGCTTTGGGTCACTGTCCTGGTGGATGGTGACCTCCGTTTCAGTGTCTCAAATCAGTAACAAACAGGTTTTGCTCAAGAATATCCCTATGTTTTGTACCATCCACATTCCATTCGACTGAAAATATTCCCTGTCCTTGCTGCCAAAAAACATCCCCACAGCATGATGCTGCCACCACCATGTTTCACTGTGGGGATTGTGTTCTTTGGATAATGAGCAGTGTTGGTTTGGCGTCAGGCATAGCATTTACCTTAGTGGACAAAGTTAAATTTTGGTCTCATCTGACTACAGCACCTTTCTTCATACATTAGAGAAGTCTCCCCCATGTCTTTTGGCAAAAATCAAAAAGCCTTCCAATTTTTGGCTGTAAGTAAAGGCTTCTTTTTGGCCACTCTTCCATAAAGGCCACCTCTGTGGACTGTATGGTTTATTGTGGTCATATGGACAGATACTCCAGTCTCTGCTAGGGAACTCTGCAGCTCCTTCACAGTTACCTTCGGTTTCCAATTAATGCCTTCCTTCTCCGGCCTCAGAAGTAAGGTGGGCGGTCCTCTCTTGCCAGATTTGTTGTGGTACCATGTTATTTACATTTCATAATAATGGATTTAATGGTGTTCCGGGGATAATCAGAGATTGGAATATTTTTTTAGAACCCAACCCTGACTTATACTTCTCAACAACTTTTTGACTTGTTTGGAGATCTCCTTGGTCTTCATGGTGTTTTGGTAGTATCTTTTGCTTAATGGTGTTGCAGCCTCTATGGCCTTTCAGAAAAGTTGTGTATATATACCAACAGACCATGTGACAGAATGCACACAGGTGGACTTTCACTAAGCATGTGACATATGAAGGTAATTACTTGCACAAGAAATTTTTGCCTATATTATTTTTCTCACTTCACTTCCCTAACCTAGATTATTTAGTGCTGATTCATCACACAGAAATCGGATTACATAAATTTCTAAACATAGGTTGTAACAAAATAGGTAAAAAGTTAAAGGGGTGAATACTTTTGCAAGGCATTGTAGGTAAATGTATATTTATTTTTTACTAGTATAGTTTTATCCTAAAACATTTATTGCCAAGAACTTTATTCCTGATTAGTAGGGTAACCCTTCCCGACCTTTGACTCACCATTTGAGTCATGGCGGGATTCCGTTCCTGCAGTGCTGGTGACCGGGGTCACTGAATTGTCACCAGCGCTGCAGGTACGTGAGGACCTGTAGTTGACCCCAGGGGTGTGGCTTTGCCCCCCGTGGCTACGATCGCTCTGATTGGCAGTAGAAAATGAAAAAGTGAAAGTAAACTGCCAATCAAAGCTATTGCATTGTTTTGGGCTAAAAAAATGCCCCAAACAGTGCAATTCTGTGAGATCCAGCTGATGACGTGCTGCAGCAGGATCATACCTGGAGACCAGCAGACACTGCACCCCCACCAGCACTGATTGGCGTGATCGTGCTATGACGCGCAATCGCTCCAATCAGCGCGCAGTGGGGGCGGTCTGACCTTGTTGTGACCGCCCTCCCCAGGCTTGTTTTTGCCTGGGGAGCCCTCCCTCATCATGTCTGCTCCATGCCGTGATGGTACTTGTAGTACCTCACTGCCACCGCCCGATCGCCGCTTCCTGATCTTGCTGCCGCTGTAAGTATTACCCCTGCGCGCCCCCGTGCTGACCCTGTGCGCTCCCGATTTGTCGCCCTGCCCCAGCTGCCCGCTAATATGCCCGCCCCCGCCTGCCAATCTGCCTCTCTGCGTTCACTTGTAGTCGGTGTGATCCTTCACCCTGCAGTTCCTCTGTTCAGTGATCCTCCTGCTAAGGCTGGGGCCACACGGCCACACGGAGACTACTGCGATCCTCGCATGACACTCTGCTCACACTGGCAGCACAGTCGGAGCCGAGTGTCATTGCGACTGAGATCAGATAATGCGATCGGACCACAGCTGCGGTAAGCGGGCCAGTGCTGAGGAGGGGCAGTGTAATGCGAGTGCAGTGTGATTTTTCTCTCGCCCCATAGACTTGAATGGATGCAAGAGAAACAAGGATCGCATTGCACCCGAAGAATGCTGCGACTGTTTCCTCGGTCCGATTAGGGCTGAGAAAATAATTACTCATGGGTGCTGGCACATTGGTTAATATTGGTCCGAGTAGAATGCGATGTTTTATTACATTCCACTTGCTCCAATTTTCTCGCCGTGTGGCTTAGGCCTAATTAATACTCTGGCCCTGTGAGTATATTTTTTTTTGTCTGTATCCCTGCTCAATTTTTGGCACAGCTTTTCTTTTTGCATCTGTACCTCATGTCGCGTTTTGCACCCCATTAATTCGTGTGTCCTGCAGCGGCCGAGCGCTGATTGGGATGCACAGCATGGATCGGCATCCCTGCTCACGTTTGGGCAGGACTTTTTTTTTTGCGTCCATATTCCCCATCCATGTGTACGTCCTGAAGCGGCTGATCAGTGATGCACATCACTGCTCGGCATCCGTGCGTTTGAAAAGTCAAATGGCGCTCTCTCTCTTCTGAGCACCGCAGTGCGCTCAAACATTTGATTTCCACCACATATGAGTTATTTGTGTACTCAGGAGAAATTGCAGAATACATTTTATGGTGCATTTTTTCCTGATACCTTTGTGAGAAAAAAAGCTACATGGCTGAAGAAACAATTTTAGGTATTTTCACGGCTGAACGTTATAAACTTTTTTGAAGCCCCCAGGGATTCAAAGTGTTCACTAAACATCTAGATAAAATTCCATGAGGAGTCTAGTTTCCAAAATGGGGTCACTTTTGGGGGAGGGAGCTCCATTGTATTTTCGAGGAATCTACAAACGCGACATGGCATCCGCTAACTATTCCAGACAATTTTGTGTTTGAAAAGTCAAATGGCGCTCCTTACCTTCTGAGCCCTGCTGTGCCTCTAAACAGTGGTTTCCCACCACATATGAGATATTGGCGTACTCAGTAGAAATTGCACAATTTAATTTTATGATGCATTTTTTCCTGATACCCTTGTGAAAATGCAAAATTTTATGGCTAAAGTAACATTTTTGTGTAAAAAAGTAAAATTTTCATTTTTTCCTTGGCTTTGGTTCCTGTGGAGCACCTAAAGGGTTAATACATTTCTTGGATATGGTTTGGAGTAGAATGAGGGTTGCACTTTCTCTAAAAACAGTTTTTAGAATGGTGTCACTTTTGGGTATTTTCTGTCACCTCGGCCTCTCAAAGTCACTCCAAATGTGATGTGGTCCATGAAAAAAATGTTTTGTTAATTTTGTTGGAAAAATGAGAAATTGCTGATGAACTTTGAGCCATTCTAATGAAAAAAAAAAATTGTTTTGAAAATTGTGCTGGTGTAAAGTAGACATGTGGGAAATATTATTTAGTAACTATTGTGTGACATAACTCTCAGATTTATGGGAATAAAATTTCAAATTTTGAAAATTGCGAAATATTCGCCAAATTTCCAAAATTTTCACAAAAGCAAAAAATATTGGCCTAAATTTACCACTAACATGAAGCCCAATATGTCACGAAAAAACAATCTTAGAATCGCCAGGATCCGGTGAAGCGTTCCAGAGTTATAACCTCATAAAGGGACACTGGTCAGAATTGCGCAAAATGGCAAGGTCAGCAAGGTCAAAATAGGCTGGGTGGTGAAGGGGTTAGCATTCAATGCCAGGAAGCAGCTTCAAAAATGTAATAAAATAATATTATGCATCAAAAGGGGCACAGATACACATGATGGATTGCATTACATGAAAAATTATTAAGAAAACCCCGTTTATTTAACTTGAGATTGATCAAATCATTTTCATAAATAACAAATAAATTGCTCATTAAAGATTTATATTATAGGACCTAGAGTCGATTACAGGCATGTCTGTCAGTGACCAGGAAAACCAATGTCTGTACTGTGGTAGCAATTTAAGGTACAATCTAAGATATACACCACCCTGTATAAGAATATATGAACAAACTGCAAATAAAAGCTGTCATTTATGTGAGGTCTGAACGATTTATGACTGATCTGTGGGTGTAATTCATAACCTCTTCTGTAAAAATAAGAGCCCCAGTAACTTCACCCTTGGGTGGTCGAACAATACGAGGCTGTGGAGGTGACGTGACCACAAAGCGAGGCAGCTGACACACATCAGCACCAACATGGACGGCCAAAAGCAGCTCCATTTCAGCCAGTCTTGTTTGGCAGCGGCTCTGCACACACTCCTGGACAGCGAATACAGAAAGTAATGCATTGTGGAACATGTAGTTCCACTGAGGATTGTATCTAATAATCCTGGAAGACAAATGTAACTGAAATAAGAGCAGGGAATTTCAGCAAAGATGTATAACTGAAAATGTCACATATCAATATCACTAACATATTCTACATTTCTACTCTCAGCTCTGGCAGGACATGTCGCAAAAAAGAATCTCATATTTTTCTGTAGCGTAAAAATAATCAGTGCTTTTAAATGTCATCAGCCGGCCCTGGCTCAGGTGTGAAACAACCAGCCAGATACAAGGGATATATGTAACCTTAGCTAAAAAGATCCTAAAAAGAAACTACACATTCAATTTCTTAGAATAAGCCATTATGTGTGTGTGTACAAGAGGAACTATTTCTGGTCATACTATTACTGATATCCTGCATTTTTTCCCCCTCAGATCTCAAATTTGCAATTAACTGAACTGGTTGATAGAGAATAGCTGCTTTGAGGTCTCCCATAAACCAAGTTTGTGTTTATAGTTCCGTGCTTTCCTTAACCAAGAATCAGCAAAAACATTAGTGCATGCCCTCATCATCTCCCACCTAGACTACTGCAACCTCCTGCTTTCTGGCCTCCCTTCCAACACTCTTGCACCTCTCCAATCTATCCTAAACTCTGCAGCCCGCTTAATCCACCTCTCCCCTCGCTATTCCCTGGCCTCGACACTCTGCCAATCCCTTCACTGGCTTCCCATCGCCCAACGACTACAGTTCAAAACATTAACCATGACATACAAAGCCATCCACAATCTGTCTCCTCCTTACATCTGTGACCTAGTCTCCCGGTACCTACCTGCACGCAACCTCAGATCCTCACAAGATCACCTTCTTTACTCCTCTCTTATCTCCTCTTCCCACAATCGAATACAAGATTTCTCCTGTGCCTCCCATATACTCTGGAACACTCTACCTCAGCATATCAGACTCTCCCCTACAGTGGAAAGCTTCAAGAGGAACCTGAAGACCCCCTCTCTTCCAACCTCCAAGTCTACAACCTACAGTAACCCTCAGTCCAGTAGACCACTGCGCAACCAGCTCTGTCCTCACCTATTGTACCATCACCCATTCCCTGTAGACTGAGACCTCGTGGGCAGGGTCCTCTCTCCTCCTATACCAGTCTGTTTTGTATGGTTAAGGATTGTTGTACGTATACCCTCTTTCACTTGTAAAGCGCCATGGAATAAATGGCGCTATAATAATAAAATAATAATAGTTTGGCAGCAAACAGACCGACACATGGACGAGATTATACTGAGTAGTGCAGCTTGGAATCCAGCACTGCAGTGAGAAATTAGTAACTAAAGAAGATGCAGCAAGGATAGATTTCTCTGCATGTCCGTGCCTCTCACTGCTCCTCTCTCCTCCAACCCCTAACTTCTGTATAGACTGGAGAAAGAAGCGGATTTCACTCATAAGTTACAATACAAAATGTCTTATATTTGCTTATACTACTGATTTAGGCTAAATTTATTCAAAGCGCAATTTCCATTTTAACCACTTCCTGACATATCTATTAATGGTACACAAGGTTCCTATCTATGGAGCAGGTTCAGGAGCTGAGCCCGCACCATATCTAACAGATGCTGGTTATAATACATAGCTGGCATGTGCCTGTAACTACACAGGTCAGAGGGTGTTATAATCAATGTAGTTTATCCACTCAAATGCCATTGATGCTGGTGTGCGCTGTCACTGTCTTACACAGTCTCGTAGGAAGCTAATCAGAGGTCATGGCAGTGGGGGCCCATCGCTACCAACTTGGTCCTCTTATGAAATCCAGTGTGTGGGATATTTTCATGATTGTTTAATTTTTCTTTATTTAAGTGGTGAAAACAAATTGAAGGGAAAAAAAAAAAAAATGGAAAAACATACAAAAAAAATGTTGGTATTACAGCAATCTTACCAACCCAAAGAATCATGCTTCCATGTTGTTTATATAGCGTTCATTGTGCTGTCAAACCTGGGAGGGGGATGGGGGTTTGAACAATTTCACTGTATTGGAAAAAAAAAATCCCCATTTTCTCAGTATATTGAATAGTAGAATGAATGGTGCCATTCAAAACAGCGAGTCTTTCAGCAAAACACAAGCCTTAAGGCTTTATCGACAAAAATAGAAAAAGTTTATAACTCTTGGAAGAAGGGGAGGAAACATCAGCACAAAAAGTAAACATTGACTGATCAGGAAGAGGTTAAATACATACATTGGCATTATAACTGAAAATGCTTGAACAGTAATATCTGGAACAGCAGAACAGGCGCACTTAAGGGGGCTTTACACCCTACGATATCGTTAATGTTTGGTCGCCAGGGTCAAGTTGTTAGTGACGCACATCCGGCGTCATTAACGATATCGCAGCGTGTAATACTTACCAGCGACCTTAGGCGACCTCAAAAATGGTGAAAATCGTTCACCATGGAGAGGTCGTCCCAAAGTCAAAAATCGGTAAGGGTTGTTTAGCGTTGTGGTTCATCGCTCGTGTGGCAGCACACATCGCTGTGTGTGACACCACATGAGCGAGGAACGTCTCCTTACCTGCCGCCGGCCCCAATGAGGAAGGAAGGAGGTGGGCGGGATGTTACGTCCTGCTCATCTCCGCCCCTCTGCTTTGATTGGCCGGCCGCTTAGTGACGTTGCGGTGACGTCGCTGTGATGCCGAACGTCCCTCCCCCTTGAAGGAGGGATTGTTCGGCAGTCACAGCGACGCCGCCGACCAGGTAAGTATGTGTGACGCTGCGTAGCGATAATGTTCGCTACGGCAGCGATCACAAACAATCGCATGCGCGACGGGGGCGGGTACTTACACGCTCGCTATCGCTAGAAATTGCTAGCGATATCGCTAACGTGTAAAGCCCCCTTTACTGTTATATTGTAATATGGGAGAATATACAACGATTTGTTTCTTTAAAGCACCTGTTTGGAAAAATGTACAGCGTACAAAAATCACAAGGAAAAAAAACTGATCGAGGTTTCTTAAGTTATGGACCAAGAAATGAACATGCACATTTGCCATGGATTTTCTCATATTTAGTGATATCACTTATTCAAAAATCAGGACATGGTGAACAGTAACAAACCCACTACAATACAGTCTTGAGTTCCTACCTAAGAAAGGCGCCTCAGGGACACTACATGGAATCTACCTAAAGATGTAATTAGACCACCTCTCAGGAGATGAACAATTACACTGACTTGATAAAGAACATGACACGCTAGAGGAGAACACAAAACAAATATTACCATTTAATTACTATATAATTACTTTATGGTATCTGTATCGGTAATTCTACCTGGCAGGTCAGAAAGCGGCGGAACAACGTACAAGTATCGTGTATGTACAAGTGCCCTCTGCTGGTGAATTCTGGAAACTACAAGGACCAGGAACAAGGGCTTACTAGACATCCCACGTTCACTTATTACACCCTACAGGCCTTGTTCTTCCAATGAAAGCAAAGCTTATGCCACATCCAAAGCCACCGACTAGATGTAGCCAAGGGGGCAGAATAACAGAATACAAAGCGGTTGTCAGCTACATAATTAGAAGTATAGACTACTTGGACAAATGTTCATATCAGAAGAAGAGAAAGAAAAAAGTGAAATTATATAAAATAGTAATGTGCTGGGTTTTCACAGACATGTAATTATGGGAAGGAATAGAAGGTAAACAGTTCTTCTTAATAATTTCTGGGATGGCTTGCACAGTTGCCAACTTGACTTTTTATTTTTTCGACAGCTTATTAAAAATTTAAGGACAGACAATATTTTTTTGCGGACACATTGGAAAACCACAATAAATTATTGTGATCTATGTCTCCAGCCCATAATTCTGCTATGAAGACATCAGCTACATTCACTGTAAAGTTATTAGAATTAGAGTTAAAATAGTCTCTAGAAGTTAATTCAGTTTATTTTTTATGGAGAGGGCAAAAATGTGCCCTATTTGTACAAACGGTCACGGAATTTCTGGATTATTGGCAATCCAGACTGCTTGATAAATTAAATATGTGGCACAATTGAGTTTGCCATTTATATTTTTCTTTGAAGTGCAATGAAAACTTATTTCATGAATTTTGCAGGACTGAAAACATTTTATGCGCTAAGTTCCCATGATGTATCAAAGTTATATCAGAGCTAAGTAACAAGAAGTAGCTTAAGCAAAGTTTTATTTAACACAGGACATTAAATAGGAGACAAAACGCAGCTGAAAAAAAAAGTATAGAATACATAAAAATGCACGTAAAAAAATGAACTAAAAAAAATGCAAGTAACCTAATTTAGCTAATTTGTGCAGAAAATCGGCAGCATCAAAAATGAACCAAATTCTCATCATGAGAACTTGGCCTCAAAGTACATTAACCACTTAACGACCGCGGGCCGTAAAATTACGTCCTAGCGGTCAATGTTACTGCCCGCGGTCTGCTGGTGGCAGCATGCCACGATCGGCACACATCTCAGCTGATTTTCACAGCTGAGATGTGTGCCTACTAGGCACGAGCAGAATCGTTATCTGCTCGTGCCGTTTAACCCCTTAAATGGCGCTGTCAATATGTGACAGCGCCATTATAAGCGCGATCGCGGTAAACTTTTACTTACCGCCCGATACCGGAAGTCACGTGACGCGATCACGTGACTTCCGTTAGTTATCATGGTAGCACAGGGTCATGTGATGACTCCTGTACTACACATGAATTGCTCTCACTTTCGCTGTGCCAGCAGCACAGCAAAAGAGAAAGAGAGCGTATCTGCTGTTTACAGCTGTATAGCTGTGATCAGCAGATAGTGCAGAGCGATCTGAATGCTGATCGCAATAGCCCCCTAGGGGGAATAGTAAAATAAAAAAAAAAAAAGTAAAAAAAAAAAGTTTTAAAAAAATTAAATAAAAAAAACAAAAAACCTAAAAGTTCAAATCACCCCCCATTCGCCCCATTGAAAATTAAAGGGTTAAAAAAATAAAAAATACACACACATTTGGTATCGCCGCGTTCAGAAACGCCCGATCTATCAAAATATAAAATCAATTAATCTGATCAGTATACGGCGTAGCGTCAAAAAAATTCCAAACGCCAAAACGACGTTTGTCGCCACAACTTTTGCGCAAAATGCTATAAGAGGCGATCAAAACGTAGCATCTGCGCAAAAATGGTACCGTTAAAAACGTCAGCTCGAGACGCAAAAAATAAGCAGTCGCTGAGCCATAGATCCCGAAAAATGAGAACGCTACGGGTCAGGGAATATGGCGTAAAACGTGCGCCACTTTTTTCGGTCAAACTTCCGATTTTTTTTTAACCCCTTATATAAAAGGAAACCTATACATGTTTGGTGTCTACGAACTCGCACTGACCTGAGGCATCACACCCACACATCAGTTTTACCATATAGTGAACACAGTGAATAAAATATCTCAAACAATAGTGCTATCGCACTTTTTTTGCAATTTTTCTGCATTTGGAATTTTTTTGCAGTTTTCCAGTTCACTATATGGCAAAACATATGGTTTCATTTAAAAGTACAGCTCGTTCCGCAAAAAATGAGCCATCACATGACCATATTGACTGAAAAATAAAAAAGTTACGCCTCTCAGAAAAAGAATGGCGAAAAAAAAAACCCGGAAACCGAAAAAAATCGGCCGGTCGTGAAGGGGTTAAATTTAAAAAAGAACATTAAAAGATATATTGTAAGCCTAGAATCATTGCAGCCCCATTTATGTAGGTCCCTAACAAAAAGGAGACAACGCTGCACCCAACTGCTGCCACGCACCTAGGTTAAGGCCATCAGGTTGCTCCAAGGTTGTGTTATTCCTTGCACAGAGAATGCTATGGAGGGAGGCTAAAACAGACAAAGATGTAGTGTAGAATGCTATGGAGGGAGGCTAAAACAGACAAAGATGTAGTGTAGAATGCTATGAAGGGAGGCTAGCAAACTTCAAACTAAAGAAGAATTCAGAATTCATTAAACTGCTTGACAAGCTCTGCTTTAATGTAGTCTCCCATGCATCATTTACCAGCACTACTTGCAAACATGCCAAGAAATTGTTCAATAAATATGTATTTTTTTTTTTCTTTGAAAACCATGGTGTGAATTACCTACAATTCCAGGTAATTTTCCATTATTACAAATCTAATGCCTGTAAGGAGTGATTGCGATAATAGGTGTTTCTAGGGGGACCTGCCATTTAGACTTTTATATAGGAGTTCAATGTAGCATACTACACTAGGCCTGGCTGACTGCATGGAACTAAATATGCTTTAGGCCTGCGCCACACATCCGTGCCTCCGGCACGTGTTTGTCATTTTTTACACGTACCGGCGGCACGGAGACACGTACAGCAATGCTACCCTATGGTAGCAGGCACACACACGTAAAACCACACGGAACGTGTGTCCGTGTGCGTTTGTACGTGTGTGCGATTTTCAAAGCGCTGACATGTCAGTGTTTTCTCCGGCAGCACGGGTGTCACACGGCCCGCACCCGTACCACACGGGTGTAGTGTGGATGCGGTCCCGTGTGACACGCGCCGGAGTAAACACACATGTCAGGGAAAAAAATAAAAAACATTAACTCACCTTCTCCAGCCCTCCTGTCTCTGCCGCTGCTGCCTCTTGCTGCCGACCGCCGCTCATTATTCTCATTGAATATTCACTTCACTGCCTGGCAGCAGCAGCAGCGGGGAGACGGGAGGGCTGGAGACCGAGGATCAGCACCACGGACAGCAGCGCGGACATCAGGAAGGACCAGGTGAGTATAATAATTACCGGTTCTACGTGTGCTATCGCGGATAGCACACGTAGAACACACGTGGCCCGCACGTACCAGAGACACGTACTTACCTGCACGCAACACGCAGGGGAAATACGTGTCTCTCGGCACGTGCGTGAATTTCACGTGAGTGTGGCAGAGGCCTTATGTAGACTGTATGGAATACATTTGACTGCAGAAATTACTGGGAAGTGAATTTTAATGATGCTTCACGCCAATAATGCAGCTGATCTGAAAACCCTGACCATTCTTCCATACGTACTGAGGGACAATTTACCATTCTAAAGGCCCCGTTACACGAAACGACATCGCTAACGAGAGGTTGTTGGCGTAACGGAATTCGTGACGCACATCAGTCCTCGTTGGCGACGTTGTGGTGTGTGAAACGTACGAACGACCGGTAACGATCACAAATACTCACCTAATTGTTGATACGTCGTTCAAATCCCAAATATCGTTGATGGTGCTGGACGCAGGTTGTTCATCGTTCCTGAGGCAGCACACATCGCTACGTTTGAAACCCCAGGAACAACGAACACCGCACCTGCGTCCTCCGGCAACGAGGTGGGCGTCACTTTCCTGCGGCTGCTCCCCGCCCCTTCGCTTCAATAGGACGGCTGCCGTGTGACGTCGCTGTGACGCCGCACGAACCACCCCCTTAGAAAAGGGGCTGTTTGCCGCCCACAGCGACGTCGCTAGGGAGGGATGTGTGACAGGGCCTAGCGATAATGTGCGACACGGGCAGCTATTTGCCCGTGACGCACGAACGACGGGGGCGGGTGCTATCGCTAGCGACATCGCTAGCGATGTCGCTGTGTGTAAAGCCCCCTTAACATGTAATAGTTGGCAGATTCTGGATCATCCTATGCCATGTGATGTGTCACAGTTAGAACCTACAGTTTACTTTATGCCATGAACAATAGGATTTATAAAAGAATAATATACTTACTCCCTTCCCACGTACAATGTAAGAGATTTAACGCTCCCTCGACCCTTTTCCAGTGTTGAAGGTGAAAGAAAGCATAAGCTATTGCTTCACTGTCCCCTCTCTTCAGAATGTGTTCTGGGGGCAGTATTAAACTTTTCATTTCAAGAAGATACTAAGAAAAAAAAATATAACATTGTGTAAGAGTCATTAGGTACATTAGCCATGAATGAAAGTAAAAAAAAAAAAACACAAAATTTCGCTTTCTTCCTATTTCCTATAGAAAGTCAGCCGTACTGTATATTTACATCACAAATTGGACCATAAATCTGCGAGAATCTGAGCTTCCGAGATCTGAGATTTATTGTACAGGATGTGGATCTGGAGCATGCCTTAAAAGCTCAGTGTGAATGGGGTTTTTGCACATAAAATCAAACAAATTGGTCACATTTTCTTAGAACAGAATAATTGTGATGGTAAAACGGTTATTGATTGAACGCACTGATGAAATGTCAGTCTCAGGAAAGCAAGTGCACAGGTTATGGATAACATGGCTGCAGTTGCACGTACTTGTCATCTCTCTCTAAGAAGGTCACACACATCCTAAATGCTGCTTTACACGATGAGACATCGCTCAAGCGATCTCGTTGGGGTTCACGGAATTTGTGACGCACATACGGTCGCTTTAGCGATGCCGTTGCGTGTGACACCTTTGAGCGATTTTGCATCGTTGCTGCAGCAGTAACAAAGTTGTTCCTCGTTCCTGCGGCAGCACACATCGGTACGTGTGACATCGCAGGAACGAGGAACCTCTCCTTACCTGCGTCCCGCCCGCAATGCGGAAGGAAGGAGGTGGGCGGGATGTTCGTCCCGTTCATCTCCGCCCCCCCGCTTCTATTGGGTGGCGGTTCAGTGACGCAGCTGTGACGTCGCTGTGACGCTGAACGAACCGCCTCCTTAGAAAGGAGGCGGTTCGCTGGTCACAGCGACGTCGCAGGACAGGTAAGTAGTGTGACGGGTCTGGGCGATGTTGTGCGCCACGGGCAGCGATTTGCCCATTTCGCACAACCGATGGGGGTGGGTACCCACGCTAGCGATATCGGTACCGATATCGCAGCGTGTAAAGTGGCCTTAAATCTGATAAATGTACATTATTTTGTTCCTGAAAACGGGATACAGCTCTGAAATGCGTAGAACAATAAAATCAGATGTTTTAATGCCAATCGATCTTCAGTGATCTTCTGACAGCGCAGATTAACCCTTTTCTTCCATCTCCTCCAACGTTATCCTTCTGGGTTCTGCAGCAGCCATCTATATCATGTGGTTTTAGTGGTGGTGTCTAGAACACAACCGCACCAGGTTCGTCCACCTATTTAAATCTTTCTTGTACCACCGGTTAAGACACCATTTGCGCCCCCCTTCCCCGTCATTTCAGTTTTTACTACGTACATCCTAAATATAGAGAGAGGAAGCAATGATGCTCTGCCTATATGTATTATATCGCTTACAACCTTTTACCCCTAGGAAAAACAGTATCCCAAGTTTAATTCAGTACAACTGTGGGAAATGCAATTATGTAACTTTAATATGACATTAATAAGTAACCTTTCGGCTGGTTTCAGACGGCAGTGATCAATGTATTATCAGCCACCTGGATTTACATACTTTTGGCACATGTGGATTGAACTCCACCGCTCTATGAATTGCTTCTACGGCATTCATTTCTGCTGTGCTGAGCCCTCGCCGTGATGCGGCTTCTGGGGAGAATCTAGAAAGAACAAAAACAGATATCACTAAGAAAGAGAAACCTCTACACGAGAAATAATGTAGAATGATTTTTACAGATTGTGAAACGTTCTAAACTATTACCCCTGGTTTCTAAAGTCTAAATTTCCCGCTGTCTAGGTAGGGAGAATCACACAACAGTACAATATGCACATTCTGGCCATTTCATGGAATGATTCCTAGCACTTTCTTCTCAGAATGATGCTCACTACAGCTGGAGTGGTTATGTCCTGCCCCAGGGGGTCACTATATGCCCGGTTACCGGCACAGAAATCACTAGTATATAGGAAAGAAACCAGACCATGCAATCTCTTCCTCACCTCACACCTCACGGCTAACTCCAGAGCTGTACTTGGCAGGCAGACACCACAGGGAAAGCTGAGACAACCATTCCCCTGCCCTCCCAAGCTGGAGTCGCTGTGTAGGGAGGAAAGATGTTGCAGGTACTGGTCGATCTACAGGACAAAAAGAATGAAAACAAAAATTACTTGCACTTCTGTGAGTGCACACACTGAACAGCATGCTGCCGCACAATACTAGCTCGGCCTGCCCTAATCTAAGGGACGCTGCTGTTTATAGTGCCTTTACTTTGGGTGAGCCACTCCTTGGGTTCTCTTAACTATAGCAACATTGGAGTGCATTGCAAATTAACAAGACATGAAAACTATTATCCTCCCTCCTTGCTTAACAAAAATAATATAATAATTAAAAAAAGGACATTTCTTCAGCATATTTTATCGGAATATTAGGATTTGTCAAAATGCTACAGTAGCAGCATCTCTCAGGATAGCACTTGGCTCCAAAGTTGCTGTAATTGTTGTGGTCTATATCCATTGTAATAGAAGCCACACAATACTGCTCCCATGCTGAACACAGAGTCACTGGGCAGATTATAGAAGTGCAGGAATATATTTCCAACAGTAGAATATTCTAAGGTTTCAGTCTCTACTAAAAAGGTGGTTCAATTTAGTATTTTTGCTTGAGCAGATACTCTGATCAGTTGCACCACTAACGGAGAAGCTCTCATATAAATGGAAACGTGTTCAGTAGTGTTAAAGCACCACTCTAAGCTGTTTCTTTTTTTTTTTCAGCTCTGGAGTGGTGCTTTAAATCTAGATCCCCTGCCCTCGATCTTATACTCACCTACTGACTATCTTGTGCCCGTAATGTAATGTCTGACTGGCCGGAAGTCAGAAGTTACATCACAAGCTCCGAATGCAACTTTATGGGAGCCAGAACGAGGCTTTCATAGAGTTACATTAATTTGTGACCTCTGGTGTGCTCCATGAAACACTGGAGCTGCCGGCAGGTCACAAATCGTGGGAGATCAATCAGAACAAGGCTGGAAAAAGATGAAGACTGTAGCAGTTGAGTAAAATACAGGGGGGAGGAGATTTACACTTAAAGCACCACTACACGTTGAATAAAAAAAAACAACGCTGGCGTGGTGCTTTAATGGTAATCAGTCATGTCCAGCAACACCATTTACCTGCTGGTATAGCGTTAACCTGCAGTTAAACAGCATTAACATTATGCCGATCTGCCCTATTGGAGCAGCTGCTATAGGGAGAAAATCAATATCATCCATGTGGCCGCTTACTACCAGTCATTGGGGCAGTGCAGGGAGTGGTGACAGTCATGGCTCACTATAGTGAGTGTGGCTTTGATCACACCTCAGCATACGGAATGACAGTCCGACAAACACACACACACACACACACACACGTAAATAGTGTTTCTGGCCATGACAGATTCCCTTTAATGCATGGAGTTACAAGAACAACATTTTCCTATTACCAAATCATTTCTTGTCCATTACAGAGGGATCAATGACGTACTGCAGAAAACAAAGGTGACAATAACTGACACTTACTTGTCTGATACTGCTCGTGCTTTTAGCAATGCAGCTGTGTAACATATTGTGGCAGATTTAGGTAAACTTATATCTGGAAGCAGAAAAGAAATGCAAACAATAAATTACATAATGGCAAGTAAACATGACTAGTACGGCATACCCAGGGCACAAGCCAGGGTTCACAATTCCCAAAATTATATCATGTGGATAAAAAAAAAAGTGTTCAAAATATGAAACATTTGCTTAGGTGAAAAATCTATAAAATGTAGTGGTCAAGAGAAACACTAAATGGGAAGCAGTCTCTAAAACATACAAAAATAATAGCTGTACAATGCTTCCTTTTACAAAAAGTATCACCATGGTTTTAGAATGCCCAGTTATACTTTTTTAAAAATGTTCCTGATAAAATGACCCATTTCACTTTGCTGGGAAAATAAAAAAAAAAAAAAATGTTACAAAAAATTGTGAGACACTTAACGAATCGTCATTGGGCAGTGATGGAGTCACAGTATCTTTGCTAATAGAATGCTTAATAAAAGTCCCATAGGGTATGTAAAGTGAACGCTAGGTGAGCGGAGCGGGAGTCAATCATAAAATAAGGATTACAGCCAGGACACCGACTCCTCACCACTCAAGCACCGCCCACAGGACTATTGGTGGATGGCGCACATGGTTAACGCCTTCTATTTATCCAGTAGCGTGAAACAGGACAAATTTCCAAATACAAAATATATATGGAATGACAATCATTATTTCTGTGACTGTCTACATAGTGAGAAATAGACATAAAAACATGGTGCACGACGACGTGAGTGTAAGGGATATGAACTCACCATCATACTTTGCTAAAACTGCTTGTACGTCTGCGTATGCCTGGAGCTCGAGCAAAGCTTCTAACAAGTTCTCATGAATATTGAACATACTCAACAATGGGAACTCCTTCATTAACTAGAAGAAATCAGACAGCAAAAACACAGGCTTTAGTGATACACACAGAAGGAGAACTCCATAGGACAAAGGCATCGAGATACCACAGCCAATTGCACTGATAGGCATCTGCAGGAAATCTTATACAATGCAGACAATTAGATAAAAACTATTGACAGTATAAAAAATAAATACTGCAATAACTAGCACTTTAGAATTAATAAAGTGACTAATCCATGCATCTCATGGGACACAAACCAGTTCCTAGATTCAATTTACAAAAATAAAATTCCAGGGACATATTGGGGAGTGCGAATAGTGATGCAGTCATACATCATCTGGCGAAACGCAGTGACTGCGGTCATATATGGAAGCCACAACGCTAATATGAACATAAAGTTACTGGTTATAAAAAAAAACCAAAAAAAAAACAAAACACTAATGTCCTATTTACATTCAAGCTCTTTGCCGAAATGTATATAAAAGGCAAATGTACACTGACCACAAAACACAGGCTAATGGAATGATGCCATCAGAACGTCTTGACGTGTATCACACTTACATCTCTCATCATCTTAACAGCTTCCCTTGTTCTTCCCAGCTTCCGTGCACACATTGCTAATCTTCTTTTAATGTACACCAACACATTAGTGTCTCGTCCTGAAACAATAAAAGCAGAAGATGTATATACCAATCCCATGTTCAAGGGATAACTACAGATTTATTTCTTTACAGCCATTTGCAAGACTAGGACAAATGTGAAGAATGGCCCCCTGGGGCGAAACCTAATGCCTTGAGCCCCTGGTTAGTTAGGGTCAATTACAGCTTAGGCCTGGGAACTTACTGCATACAGTTTATCATCGAGTTCAGTAAGGCATGCTCCTCGTAGTGTTGACATAGGGACTGGGAGAGCGTGTTAAAAAAAACAGTGTACAAAATTAGAAAAACATGGCTGCTCTCTTATAGCCACACCTGTGCATGGGATATGTCTGATACTGCTCAATTCCACTGGAGTGACTGAAAGGGAGCCTAAAGAGCTTGTCCAAAATAAACTTTCAGGTCCCCAAAGACTTGAGGACATAAAATAATAAACTGAGCTATTACTCACCCTCCCCAGATCCAGCTCTGCCTCTCCGCCACAGTTTTGTGTCGACAGGCTGCAGCAGTGACGTCACGGCTACAGTACATATGATCACTGCAGACAATCGTAGTGGCTTGGGACATCCTCACAGACAAATGGCAAAAGATGTTTTTGGTTTATTTTGGCCTGGGCAGTTTACATCTTCTGCCATTTGTCAGTGAGTATTTGCTTAGCTATTCAAGGATTTAATTCCTCTTTTTGTTGTTGGCTTGGGACATCACGTCACTGCTGCAGGTGGTCAGCGAAAAATGAGGCAGGGGCGGAGAAGGGGGGGGGGCTGTTTGGTTGAGCACATTTTTTATATGCCTTCACATCCTGGGGGAACTAGATGTGTATCATGGGCAAATATTTGTGACGTTGTATATGGTCCACTTCAATGGAGCTGACAATACAAGCAACAATCCATGGACAGGTGTTGATTTGCTTCTAAAAGAAGGCAGCCATGTTTTCCTAATACAGAATATATGCCTATTCAGGAGAATTGATGTGCACCTCTGGTACTTGTACCTATAAATATGGGAGACCATCTTTCATTCTTTTTCTGGTTGTATATAGCACACAGTGAGCACCTGATGATGTGGGATGGGAGGTGTAGATGGGTCAGCCACTGATCATACACTCCCTCTACATATATGCCAGATAGGTCAGAGATGGGAAAACTCCCTTTAAAATGCACTTTGCCTCAATACAAAGTATACATTAATCAAATAAACCATTGTCTTAGATGACATAGGAAAATGGCCCCTTCCCTGTTACTGTTTCAACAGAAATCAGATCTAACCTTATAGGAGATTAAAAAACTGTCTATATAAAAAGGGGTCTTACTGTGCTGCGCTTCATACTGTGCGCCATGGTGCTGTAATTGTTGGCTTCGTCTGTAGCAGCCTTCCCCAGCCTTCAATGCTTGCTTAAACAACTTCTCAGCCTCCACTATGGTTGTGGCCTCTTCTTCAGCCAGGAGAATAAATGCAGTGGCACATCTGTGCTCAGGACACAAAAAAAAACCCCAATGATTACGTTTTCCATGGATTATACAGATTCTCTACTAAAGAATTAATGATTTCAAAAGTTCATGCGCTGGATTCCAGCCACTCAATCTGATATGTGCAGTGACAGTGGCCTTTAAATGGAGTAAATTAGCCCACTTAATACGTAAACCACATATAGAGGCCAAGTGAAAGCTCTCTGAACTCTGCAGCCACACTCATGTAGCGTCATTGCCGGCTCCTGCATGCAGCTGCTTTTGGTACCATACTGCAGACAGAAGCCAATGAGGAAAGCTGGTAACACTACGTGAGAGCAGCTGCAGAGTTTGACAATCAAAAAAATAACAGTGCTTAGCATTTATATTGAGGGGGTAGAATGATGCACGGAGCCCTTGGCCTCACCAACGCTGAACCAAATCCCCCTTATAGGAAATAAGGCTAACTAAACCACTAAAGGCTATACTACATACATAATCTTTATATTGGCCAAGTCCCCAACATACCTAGATAATTGGTTTTGTGAGTGTTTTGGGCTGGCAAACTCCCTTCAATGTTCTATCGCCACTGCCATGTATGAGGGATACTGTAATAACAATGCTTCGGCCAGCCTATTATGCAGAAGATATTGATGATTTCACGGCCTGATCATCTTAATGCTTTGGCCAAATTTAACATTGTATTTCAGAATGTAAATATTCTGTTCATGCAATGTGGACAGGAACTACAGTTTGCAGGGAATCCTACATTTTGATATGTTCTTAGTTTTTCCAAATCAATCGATCTAGGAATGAAAATCTAAATTTTATTTAGTTCATTTAACTAAAATATAAACATGCATTTGCAGCAGCAGGAGGAGGTTAGTATCAGTCTAAAGTTACATTGCGCTGCACGTTGTGACATAGGTGTGGAGTGCTCATTCAGGTACAATACGATTACTACCGTGACATATTAGGTAAAGCTACTCACTCATTTAGTTCTAGTGCTTCATGTGCTGCAGAAATTCTGGCTTGTGGGTTTCTTTCCCGCCATGCTTTTTGCATTACTGTTCAACAAAAAAGGAAAACTGAATCAATTCTAACTCTCGGGGATTGCCCTGAGTTAGGCTTCCTTCACAAAGCTGTCATGCACCATAATATGGCACAAAAAGTGTTGCACTGTGATGGCAGGGGCCCACCAGTAAGGTTGACTCTCGGGGCTCACTGCGCAGCTATGTGCAAAAATTACATTACATTCATTCATGCATTTTCCGGTGTGTCTCTATATTAAGAAGCTGGATAGTTTCACAATCAGATACTATCTTGTTCTTTACATAAAAGAATCAATTTTATTGTGCCAGCTACCTTTCATATAGGGAGGTTAGTGCCTTCCGGCACAGGAGCGCACCGGGGAATCACCTGTGAGCCATTCATTGCAAGGGCACAAAACTATGTGTTAGGGAGACTAATGGATGGTTCCTTTATAGTTTACTTTTAAAATCTCTAGACCACAGTATAATCTAACAAAAAAAAAAAAATAAAAAAAATTCCAAGTACATTGCAGATGGCAGAGAGCAAGGGACAAGTGATTGGTTGCCTTGATAGCATAGCTTTATACACTTCATACATTTGGTGGTTAGGCATTTTTACCCATTTTGAGACTGTTCCAGCCTATTACAAGATTCACAGCAGCATCTTGCATTACTTTCTTAGCGATTAATGCAAGAAGCTACAGGTGACAGTGTATAGCTTACTGCCAGCACTGGGGACATTACAAGAACTGCTTGTACATCTAAGGATGGAAGTGTAGTAATTGCAGCCAGTAGTTTGTGTGCTTCTGCTCCTAGTACTGAGAGGGAGGGTAGACCGGTGAAGTGCTGCAGTGCCTTCTCAAACTGGCCTTACACAATATAGGTGCATGGTGGTGCATGAACAGTTGGCCAACAGTTCTCTCACCTCTCTTCTCAATATACATGAGATTTCGGCATGTTCTACGTTCAGGTCTTTTCAAAAAAGGGAGACAAACCGCTGCTAGTGGTGTTTTTAGGGAAAATAATGCAATGATCTAGTGGTGAAATTCCAACTGTTAATCATATTATGTTCCCCTGACATCCTCTATCAGGGGTAGACACCGGAGGTCCTCATACACATCAGATGGTCAAAGGTTTGCCAACTTTCATCTAATATGTATAAAAAAACATTTAGGTGATGTATTTGTTTTATGGGAGTCCTGTTGCAGCTGCCCACTGAGGAAGGGAGTGTGGTAACCCTACAGTAGTCTGTGGTGGAAGGTGGGAGGGCTACTATTCAAAAACAAAGATTGCCCTTGATATGACTAGTTAAAAAAAAAAAAAAAAAAAAAAAAAAAAAGCAAATCAAAAGAGCCTTGTTTTTCTTGGTACACTATTTTATTACTTAAAGGGAACTGGTCGCCAGGTTTTATAAACCTGCGACCACCGCCAATGAGCTACTATATACACAGGATTCTAGTAAAAAAAACACCTTTCTAAAACACTCAAAGGGGTGGTCTGGTCCGATGGGTGTCGCTGCTCTCTGTCTGGTGCCTCCTCCATCTTGCGTCATTCACACAGAGGCCTACATTGCATTCCTGCACATGCGCACTTTCATCTGCCCTGCTAAGGGAATAGCAAAGTACAGTAACGCGAGGAAAGGTCAAAAACTGCCAACGCATGCACACTACAGTACTCTGATCTGCCCACAGCCGGGTAGCTCAAAGTGCGCATGCGCAAGAGCTCAATGGAGGCCGCTATTTGAAGGACTTCGGACAGAGCAGCGACACCCATTGGAATGGACCACCCCCTATGAGAGTATTATAAACCTGAACTATGCAGAGATATTCTGCCAAACAAAGATCATCCCATTTTAACCTTATTATAGCTGTAGAAATAATTTGGCTTTTAGAGCAATGTGTGAAACTTGGTAACTCTGCTTTAAAGTTGATTTTCTGATTAGTCAATTGGGGCAGGGTTCATTGGTGCAGACATACCAGTAAATGCTAGTTGTAAAAAAATTTTAAATAGTCACTTGTTTAATAAGAAAACTCATTGCCGTTCTTACTTGCATCTGCGGGTCGCATGTGATCTGAGTCACATGTGAAGAAGGTCTGATGATCCTGGGCTGAAAGATTCATATCATAATATGTTAACGGTTCCCTTCCTGTCACCCATGTGTATCTGTAATAGAAAGACAGATGTCTGATTATACATTAATAGAGTTACAGTTATAATACACTACATATTACTTTTAATTAAGAAACAAAAAGGTGATAGCCACCTGCCAGTCAGCCCTAATTTCTCAAGAAAACAATGCGCAGACCCCCAGAAATGCAAAACGCATAATCTTGACTCAGGGCTGCCCTTGTTGGCCAACGTTTGCAAGATCCCAGACAACTATATCTTTAATGGGATATAGGATATGCAACCTGTCCATTTTCTGAAAACTCATTTAGAATAGGATTAACTTGAGTATGTGAATGGAAAGTACTTTACGGGGGACCCTTGGGGGTGGAATTACACATAGTAGGAGGACTACATGACATGAGACATCTAGTCTTTTAGGGATATCTCCTGTTGATTTTATGGAAACTACACGTAGCCCAGTGACATCACTGCAATCATGGTCTCTGCCCCTACATCATGCTGTTCTCAAACACCTGCTGACAGATTCCCTGTACGTAAAAATAAACGATACAGAGTCAACAATTACTTTACTTAGGCATTAATAAGCACGCCTCAAGATCACCAGAACTGGTATGATAAATTCAGCAGAGTTTGCCATTCCCAATGTTGTGCAGGAAACAATGTGCATAGTGAAAAGCATGTAAACTGGAGATCTGAATTAGAGAACAACACACAATTTTCAAAATGTTAAGGTGATTGTATAGTTCTAAGTGGTTATATCCTAACATGAGTAAACTAGCAGTATTTTAAGCTTATTTCATAAATTGAATTTATTCAAAAGCACATAATAATGTAAATGAGATACATTAAAATAAACATGAATCAAAATTAGAGAACACTTTCAGATACCTGCAAATTATTGGTGTTAATTAAGGAAATTCGCACCAGGAGCCAGATTATCTGACAAACCCAATGTAACTGGCAGCCTAACTTTCCACTTTACACTAAGTTTTCAAAAATGGTGTGCCATTCCAAAGTGACTGAAACGCTCCAGCAGCAGATGAAGGCCAAAGGGGTTACCCTCTCAGCCATAGCAAGAGAAGATGGTTGTTCCAAGTCTGAGATTTAGAAATTATTGCATCTTTACAACATCACAAACTCTTTCAAGTCCCTCAAGAAGGCTGGTCGCCCTCGAAAGACAAATGCAAGAGAGGACAGGATAATGGGGAGAATCTCCATGAGTAACAGTTTCAACACTGCAGCTGGAATTGCTCACCATTTCACCACTGAAAAGAGAAAGGATCTGTGTACTGTGTCATGACATACAGTGTCACGACGTTAAAGAGCATTTGGACAGAAAGCCCACTCTGCAGTGACCAAACCTCTCATTAGCAGAAAGGCTCAAAAGGCTAGACTCACCTTTAGTTGTGTGGACAGAGAAGTGGTCGACAGTTCATTTTTGTGATGAAAGAAAGTTTAATTTATTTGGGTCTGATGGAAACATTATGTTCATCGACAAACTGGGGAAAGACTGAACCCAAGGTATGTTAAGAAGTCAGTGGAAGAGGAAGTTCATGGTTTGGGGAATGTTTTGTGCAGCAGGAGTTGGACCTCTTACACAGTTACATGGTAGAGTGAATGCAAGTGTGTATCAGAACCTTCAACCACATATGGTTCCTTACTTGCGTTCATCACTCATATCAGCCAGCAATTTTCATGCAGGATAATGCCCAGTGTCACACAAAAAAACGGGTAAAGCAGTTCCTTCATACAGAAACATTGAAACAATGAAATGGCCAGCCCAATAGAAAATCTCTAGAATTTTTTTGGTGACAAAGTTATGGCCAAGAAACCCACAACAGTCAAAACTGCGGAAGAGACTGGAAAAAGAGGACCAAAATCCCACCAAAGCAGTCTGAGAGACTAGTGATGTCCTGTGGTTGCAGATGGGCTGAAGTCATTCAAAGCAAAAGCCTGCACACTTCCTAGTGATTGGTTACTGTAGTTACTTTCAGAAAATGTAGTTATAATCTGTCTCTGTGTTACAATCATTGTTGTTCTCCAATTATGATCATCACATTTTGGGCAAAATAAAGGTTTTATGTTAATAAGCTTTGGATCTTTTGTTAAACCATGTTCTAGTGGCATGGTGTACCCCTTACAAAAAAAAACAAAACAAAAAAAAAAACACCTTCAAAATGTTGATCAATGTAGATTACATTATTTCTGGAAAAAAGCAATTGATCATACATTGTTGTACAATTTTGATCTCCAGTGTATTTCTTTACCTACATTTGCATATTTGATCATTCTAATTTGAATTGAAGCACGTATAGAATTTCTGCTTATTCGGATGCCTAATGGCCTTCAGTGGTTTTTGTGTTACAGAACAATAGATAAAATCTAAAAAAATTCACAAGGACTGCATGGGTCAGGAATAAATTTGATCTTTACACTCCGTACATACTTATTTTACCATATAAATAACTAACATTGGGATTATAAAATAAGACAAGAAACTGAAAATAAAATGCATTTGTACATTTAACCTGAAGTCAGTCAGTCAGTCAGTCTCCCTCTCTATATAGAGATATATAGATAGATAGATAGATAGATAGATAGATAGATAGAGAGATAGAGACTAGCTGTACTACCCGGCTTTGCCCGGGTTAATAACTGTTGTTAACAAAATGGAATGTATTAACAAAATTTTATTCTGCACACAAAAACCACAAAACAAATAGATAGAAATGTAATTAATAAAAGGCAAAAACTAAGCTAATAGAAGCATTTCACAACATATATTTCAATACCACAGATATTCCACACAGATTTAACTAAATTGGCCAAGTAATGTGCTCAGTGTGTCTCTTTCCCTGTATGTCTCTTTCCCCATCTACCTGTCTGTCTCTTTTTTTGTCTGTCTGTCTATCTCTGTTTCTTTCCCCATCTGTCTCTTTCTAGGTCTGTCTCTTTCCCCCGTCTCTTTGTCTGGGTCTTTTCCGGTCTGTCTCTTTCCCTGTCTGCCTGTCTCTGTCTCTTTCCTTGTCTGTCTCTATTTCTCTGTCTCTTACCCAGTCTGTCTCTATCAAGGTCTGTCTTTCCCCATCTATCTTTGTCTGTTTCTCTGTTTGTCTCCTCCTTCCCTGTCTGCCTGTCTCTGTCTGCATGTCTGTCTGTCTGTCTCTTTCCCCATCTGTCTCTTTCCCGGTCTGTCTCTTTCCCGGTCTGTCTCTTTCCCGGTCTGTCTCTTTAACCGTTTGTCTCTATCCCTGTCTGTCTCGCTCTGTCCGTCTCCCCACCGACATCTTATTATCTCACATATAAGCTTCTTATACTATGTCTTTTGTTCCTATAGCAACCAATCACAGCTCCTACTAATAACCTGTAGTTCCAGGCTCCATTTACTTTAATCGAGGCATGTATTTTGGAGTGTAACTGTAAAACGCAGGGTTACATTTTCCTGTCAAAACATAGTCTACGACATTCCCTGGGTCACATGAGGTGTGTGTGCAAAATTTCTTGATTGTAAATGCAACGGTGCGGATACACTTTTCGTTTCACTTTTTCCCCATTATGTAGATAGGGGAAAAATTGATTGGTAAATTGGAACACGCAGGGTTAAAATTTCATTCATACATACATGCATACATACATTCAGCTTTATAGAATACTAGCTGTACTACCCAGCTTCGCCCCAGGTTAATAACTGCTGTTAACAAAATAGAATGTATTAACAAAAATATATTCTGGACACAAAAAACACAAAACAAATAGATAGAAATGTAATTATTAAATTGTTGCCTATATTAACCAATCAGAGCTCAGATTAATTAACTGTAGCAAAATAGAAGCTAAGCTGTGATTGGTTGCTATTGGCAGCCTAATAAATCTCCAGGCAACAGAAAGCCCTCCCCCCTGATAGTATATATTAGTTCACACATACACAAAATAGACAGGTCATGTGACTGACAGCTGCCGTATTTCCTATCTTGTAGTTTGGCTGCTTATCAATCAGATTTTTATTTTTGAAAGATAATACCAGACTTGTGTGTGTTTTAGGGCGATTATGTGGCAAGGTTGGTGTATGTGTGGTAAGATGTGTGCTGAGGGTGGTATATGTGTTCAAGTACGTGGTAGTGTGTGGCGCATTTTGTGTGTGTGTTCATATCCCCGAGTGTGGTGAGTATCCCATGTTGGGGCCCCACCTTAGCAACTGTATGGTATATACTCTTTGGCGCCATCGCTCTCATTCTTTAAGTCCTCCTTGTTCACATCTGGCAGCTGTCAATTTGCCCCCAACACTTTTCGTTTCACTTTTTCCCCATTATGTAGATAGGGTCAAAATTGATTGGTAAATTGGAACGCGCGGGGTTAAAATTTCACCTCACAACATAGCACCCGGCACTCCCCGGGATAGTAATGTCTCTCTGTTTCTCTCCCATTCTCTGTCTGTCTCCCCCTCTGTATATATCTCTCTGTCTCTCCCTCTCTTTGTCTGTCTGTCTCTTTCCCTGTCTGTCTCTGTCTCTTTCTCCGTCTGTCTCAATCTCTGTCCCTGTCTGTCTATCTCTGACTCTTTCCCTGTCAGTCTGTTTCTTTGTCTGTCATTAAGGAATAACGTTTGGAACTCCATTCTATGTCTGAACTGGGTGCAAAAAACCTAAAAAACATCACTATGGGGAGATAAGGTATGCACACCAGTGACTATGGAAGGGGAATACATGGAATAGCAGAAACTGCTGTGTGAATACTGACATGAAAAATTCAATAGCTATTTGTAAGAATGAAATGTGAAAAATGGAACCTGCATTACTGCCATGAATATATGAATAAAGAGAAATTTAGCTACTGAATTGATCAATGCAGAAGAGCCCCAACACTACGCCAAAGTATTTCTCTACGTTGGGGTCCCTAGCTTGTGTGTGTCCTCTCATGCAGTTAAAAAACTTACCGTGTATGGGACGCTGAGACCCAGGCTATATATGCGTATAATGTGGATTGGCAATAGGTGTGTATGGGGAGGGTTCACAAACGAAAAACTACTAACATTAAGGAATAACGTTTGGAACTCCATTCTATGTCTGAACTGGGTGCAAAAAACCTAAAAAACATCACTATGGGGAGATAAGGTATGCACACCAGTGACTATGGAAGGGGAATACATGGAATAGCAGAAACTGCTGTGTGAATACTGACATGAAAAATTCAATAGCTATTTGTAAGAATGAAATGTGAAAAATGGAACCTGCATTACTGCCATGAATATATGAATAAAGAGAAATTTAGCTACTGAATTGATCAATGCAGAAGAGCCCCAACACTACGCCAAAGTATTTCTCTACGTTGGGGTCCCTAGCTTGTGTGTGTCCTCTCATGCAGTTAAAAAACTTACCGTGTATGGGACGCTGAGACCCAGGCTATATATGCGTATAATGTGGATTGGCAATAGGTGTGTATGGGGAGGGTTCACAAACGAAAAACTACTAACATTAAGGAATAACGTTTGGAACTCCATTCTATGTCTGAACTGGGTGCAAAAAACCTAAAAAACATCACTATGGGGAGATAAGGTATGCACACCAGTGACTATGGAAGGGGAATACATGGAATAGCAGAAACTGCTGTGTGAATACTGACATGAAAAATTCAATAGCTATTTGTAAGAATGAAATGTGAAAAATGGAACCTGCATTACTGCCATGAATATATGAATAAAGAGAAATTTAGCTACTGAATTGATCAATGCAGAAGAGCCCCAACACTACGCCAAAGTATTTCTCTACGTTGGGGTCCCTAGCTTGTGTGTGTCCTCTCATGCATAGAATGGAGTTCCAAACGTTATTCCTTAATGTTAGTAGTTTTTCGTTTGTGAACCCTCCCCATACACACCTATTGCCAATCCACATTATACGCATATATAGCCTGGGTCTCAGCGTCCCATACACGGTAAGTTTTTTAACTGCATGAGAGGACACACACAAGCTAGGGACCCCAACGTAGAGAAATACTTTGGCGTAGTGTTGGGGCTCTTCTGCATTGATCAATTCAGTAGCTAAATTTCTCTTTATTCATATATTCATGGCAGTAATGCAGGTTCCATCTTTCACATTTCATTCTTACAAATAGCTATTGAATTTTTCATGTCAGTATTCACACAGCAGTTTCTGCTATTCCATGTATTCCCCTTCCATAGTCACTGGTGTGCATACCTTATCTCCCCATAGTGATGTTTTTTAGGTTTTTTGCACCCAGTTCAGACATAGAATGGAGTTCCAAACGTTATTCCTTAATGTTAGTAGTTTTTCGTTTGTGAACCCTCCCCATACACACCTATTGCCAATCCACATTATACGCATATATAGCCTGGGTCTCAGCGTCCCATACACGGTAAGTTTTTTAACTGCATGAGAGGACACACACAAGCTAGGGACCCCAACGTAGAGAAATACTTTGGCGTAGTGTTGGGGCTCTTCTGCATTGATCAATTCAGTAGCTAAATTTCTCTTTATTCATATATTCATGGCAGTAATGCAGGTTCCATTTTTCACATTTCATTCTTACAAATAGCTATTGAATTTTTCATGTCAGTATTCACACAGCAGTTTCTGCTATTCCATGTATTCCCCTTCCATAGTCACTGGTGTGCATACCTTATCTCCCCATTGTTTCTTTGTCTGTGTCTGTCTCTTTGTATCGGTCTCTTACCCTGTCTATATCCGTTTCTTACCCTGTTTGTCTGTCTATTTCCTGGCTGCATTGTGACACGCCAACATTCCATATAAGGGCGTGGCTGCGCATTCTTCTGAAGTTCTGGCTGCACTGTGGCTCCCAGCTCCATTCGCTTTAATGGAGGCAGGTTTTCTGGTGAATAACTAAAGAGCGGGGTTAAAATTTCCCCTCAAAATATATATATCTCCCATGTGTTGCTTTATTGGAAAACAACAGCTAACTACTCAAATTGTATGGGGATAGTCAAAATTATTTAAAGTGAAAAGAAACAAAATCCCTTTAAAATTCTCTTTATTTCATAAATATTAAAAATTCCCCGGTGATTCACCCTTACACATAATTATCATAGGGAAGTATCAGTGTGCAACCGAAATAAGAATACCGTATCAAAGATGATATAGGAATTCATGCGATGTATCAATGTTAATGATATCAACTTGAGCTTCACTCAGGAAATTCACAAGTCACATCTATCATCATCGGTCTTCCGTCTATTTACTTGTAACAGAGAACTAAGTTCTTGGCCCTGGGCCAAGAACTTAGTTCTCTGTTACAAGTAAATAGACGGAAGACCGATGATGACCTGATAAGAATTATAGGCACATATGATGATCAATCAGAAAAAATATTCCAAATTTTACGGAGACATTGGGGGATCCTAAGAGCAGATCCTGATCTCGCAGATGTTTTACCTCCTCGACCTATGGTCACCTTTAGAAAAGGAGGCTTGATTAGGGATCAGTTAGTGCACAGCCACTACACTCGACCTACACCTGCCGGTTCATGGTTGGATTGTAGACCTATAGGTACATTTTGATGTGGTGGCTGTAAGTACTGTGACTGGATAATACAATGCAAGTCAGTTATCAGTGCAAGCACTGGACGGGAATATTATCTCAGAGACTTTGCAAATTGTAAAAGTGAGGGCTTGGTATACCTAGCAACGTGTGATTGCCCTCGTGATTATGTGGGAAAAACAAGGAGGGAATTAAGAAGACGGATAGGGGAACATGTTGGAGATATCAAACATAAGAGAGAGACCCCTATAGCAAGACACGTTTGGGAGTTCCATCAAGGTGATATAAAATCTGTTCGTTTTCGGGTATTGGAAATGATAAGACCTAGCCCAAGAGGAGGGGATTGGGATACTAGGATTTTGAGAAAGGAATACCAATGGATCTTCCGATTAAAAATCCAAACTCTGAATGGCCTTAATGAAAAATTAAACTATACACCGTTTATCTGACCGGTTCAGTGGTTAGAGATCCACTAGAGTGTTTGACATCTAAGTTCCAGCAAGAATAGCCAAGTATGTGACCCCGTAAATGTGGGGGGAAAAAAAGGACTCTGTGCATATAGTATGGAGTAGAATTGCATCATATATTTCAGGTTTATATTATATCATCTTTGATACGGTGTTCTTATTTCGGTTGCACACTGATACTTCCCTATGATAATTGTGTGTAAGGCTATGTGCGCACATAGCGTTCTGCCCTGCAGAATTTTCTGCAGCGATTTGAACAGCACACGTGTTTCAAATCGCTGGAGAAAGAGTCCGTAATGAAGAAAAAAAAAAAAGCCGATTCCATGCGCACTGGATGCAGCCCCTCCCATAGACAGAGCAGGAGCTGCATGCAGAGCGCAGCAAAGAAGTGACATGTCACTTCTTAGAACGCGCGCTTCGGGCAGCAGCCGAAGCGCTGTGCTCTAATACGCCACGTGCACACGTCTCCTGCATAATCTTCATAGACGCAGGACGCATACAGTTACGCTGCGGTGCAGATCGCAGCCTAACTGCATGCAAATACGCAACGTGCGCACATAGCCTAAGGGTGAATCACCATTGAGACAGGGGAGGAGAATGCACCACAGTAGCAAATATGAAAACAGGGCGGGGTGCTGGCAATGCAATGGAGCACGTAATGGGTTAAGAGGAGAGAAAAGACATTGCATATAGCGCACAACCCATGGTAGAATATGCAAAAACCTTTATTAACAGAGCACTAATACAATTTAAAAACAATTAAAACATGAGCTAGAGACAAGATCTTGTACCCACATAAATGCAATAATTATGATGACAACACAATAACAGTAATAAAGCCCCGCCACAAGGGGAGAGAAAATAGCAGTATACTAGAACACCTGGAATTTTGAATGGGTGAATCACCAAGGAATTTTTAATATTTATGAAATAAAGAGAATTTTAAAGGGATTTTGTTTCTTTTCACTTAAAATAACCATGATAGCTGCTTGTTTTCCAATAAAATTATTTAAAGGCGGTATATGTAACAAAATAGTGTGCTTATATGTTTTCTTTAAATATTAAATGTAAAAAGTTTGCCTGAACTGAACTTTTGGAAAAGTTTTAGTATGCCATTTCCAGGAACAAATACATACTTTAAAAAAAAAAGAGTAACTAAACTTTTTCCTTTTTTTTTTTTATATGTAGCAAACACTTGAATTTTCTAGATTAGTGGGGTCCCATGATCAGAGACCCCCCACTGATTGCATAGTATACCACAGAGAAAGTGCAAAAATCAGCAGGCAGAAGGGCACATGCATAGCTCCTGACGCGAGACTGCAGCTCCTGACGTGAGGGCGTAGCCCCTGATGCGAGGGCCCGCACAGCCCCTTATTCAATTGAAAGCATCTCCTTTGTAGCTTCATAACCTATCTTTTCTATTGAATCCATAGTCCAGACCGTGTGTGCAGTCACACAGGAGCTGAGAGCTCCTGTCTGCAAAGCTACCCTATGTTTGGGGGTCTGTTGAGCAATTAACAGAAATTCTCAGTATCCGGACACCCTCTAATTCAAGTGCTTGCTACATATGAAAAATAAAGCAGAAAGCTTAGTTACTCTTTAAATATTTTTATGTTCTGGGTTATAATCCAACATAATTCTTTTTAGTGCCATCAAAATAGCAGGCATCATATTAAAATGAGAAAACTGTACAAGTGCATTGTAATATATGACAGAAAACAGTGAAAATATGGGTATACTTAAGTTCTACAAATTCACAGCGCAGACGTGAATATTTATGATTTCGCTAATGCACGGCAATTAGACATTTGTATGCAGGGTTGTACTTTGCACCTGTCAAAATGACAATGGCTCCGACATCTTGTGTTAAACAGCACCTCACAGACAACTGAATTCACAGCCAAGGAGATGGAAATGAAGAACGCAGACTGTGGCACTGCCTTTGTAATGTGCAGGGATTTCCAAGACTTCCAATGACAGACTAGAAAAGAGATTTACTTCTTCCAGTCTACTCATTAGAGGTAAAGCCAGAGTAAGACCCCGGTTTAGCTGATCATTCTCTCATTTCCCTCCCCAAATCTCCAGCAGAAGTCCGCTCCAATAGATGGGATTTAGAAGGTCAGTCAGGATAAAGAAGAAAAAAGAAGAAGAAATCCCATTTCAGGACAACAAAGCTTTCTTGTAAAAGGTTTCAGAATTAGATAGATGTATTGATATTTTGTGCAGTCTGTTTAATGTTCAGTGCTTAGAAAGAAATGGCACACCAACAATGTATGTTAAAAGGGTTTGCTCCCTTACTGCATTTTGGGTTTTTTAGATTGTAAACTCAAATATATAATACAGGGATCAAACATTGTGAAAAAAATCCCTATTTAAAACTATGAAGATTAATAGATATACAGTATATTAAAATTTTCACAAATGCAAAAAATATAACACCTCCAATAAAAATTGGTACAGGTCAGGAAAAAAAAAATCCCTTTAAACGTCATAGGGGTGACAGAATAGATAGAAGATCGAATGCTGCAGCAAGAGAGGCCACCAAGAGATGACCCTGTGGACATGCCTACCTAGCCGCGGTGGATTGTACCCTAATACTTCGCACAAGATGGCACCCACGCGCAATGTCGTCTGACCCTGCTAGGTCCTCGAATGATACTGAATGACAAAAATAGAAACCTGTATTCCTATACCATCAACTAAATAGTTGGCGCCATGCACATGGGCATCTACCACTACTCTATCAGCGCTATTCCATACTGTTCAGTGTTTGCAATCTGTTTCAAGAAGGTCTTGCTGACCGAAATGTTACACGTTTCAGGATTGAAATTTTCCATTAAAACCCATTGCTCGTTAATTTAGTAGTCCCGGTTTAGTTTCTTTATAAAAAATAGTAAATGCATGTGAACTAAATCATATGTGTATCAGGAACACTAATCTCCACTGTGCTCCTGATAAAACCCCAACATCTTGAAAAAGCAAAAGTTACTACGCTAGAAAAGTAGATACAAGAAGAAAATACTTTACTTAAGACGTTATCTCACAGCACAGCCCTGGGGCATTCCCCATGCCTTTCAAGGTTTATCAAGTAGAGATGAACGAACCCAAGGCTCGGAGTTCATTCTCAACACACATTTTACAAAACAAAAAAAAACAAACAAAAAACAAAGCAAGAACAGTTTGGGTTCAGAGTACGGGTGCTTTACGTATGACTACCACTCGAGTGAGTATCGCTCTGCTCCGGTACGCTTAGTGCCCAGCGCGAGCCGCTTGCAGTATTTGATCGGCTCGCACTGGCGGTGACAACTACACGATCGGGTAGAGAGTGCACCAAACAAAAACATTTTGAAAAAAAAAAAAAATGGAAGAACCCCGTCCACCTACCCTCGAAAGGAATTTGTTTATGGCAGGCTGCATGTGTGCGGAGACCGAAACTGCATCAAGTCCGGATCCAAAACTGAACTTTTTAAGAAGTCCGGCTGTACCCACCGAACCGAAACTGCCATGGGTACGCTCATCTCTAATCAGGAGGTTAGAAAAAAGATGGGTGGATGTCCAGAATGTATAATATGTAGGTACTGCTGTGTCTAATAAGAATTGTCTGGTTTGAATAGCAGAAAGGAAGCTGCACATGAGTGACAAGTCACTGGTGAAGAGAAGGGTTAATTATGTCTCAAAAAGGCATAAATGCGCATGTGCCTAGTTTATTACCATCACACCCTAAAGTTCATCCCTCCTGTCTATCATTATGCCCACGAGATCAGTCTTGTGACATATGACTCGGGTGCGCCAATGGATCGGGATCTGCTATTTAAACTAGCCTATTCATATAAGACACAGCAGGATCTACAAGTTATACATCTTGGGCATCCACCCATCTTTTTCTGGCCTCCTGATGAACTTCAAAAGGGAGAGGAAACACGTTGGGTCCATGGTGTACGAGAACATCTTAAAAAAAGCATTTTTTGTAACTAACCTTCTGGTGTAGTAACATGTTGGCTTTTTCAAGAGGTTGGGGGCTTAGTAGGAGAACACCGGACATTAGAGTTCCTGAGGCACATTTGATGTGGTTCACATGGATTAATTATTCTAATGTGATATTTTGACTTTTCCCCACTCCACTACCTTCATTTGTGTGAGCGATTTGATAGTGGTTTTAGATTAACCATCAGATAATTATTGAGCACTTTTTCTCAGAAACTAGTGATACAGATCAGTCAGTTACATCAAATCTCTTCTGCTGTAGTGTGTCAGTTTATCAGTTTATTGTAAACGGTTTTGTTGTTGGCATAAGAATACAAGTTTCCAGTGGTGTTATACAGGGTCACCCAGGGACAGATTATGTTCAGCGGGTGTCATCTTCTGCTAATTATTAGGGTACCAACCTCCACGGATAAGTAGGGCATTTCCCTAGGGTCAGTAAGTTATTAGAGGAATGCATGCAGCAGCAAAAGATGCTATCTATTCTGCCACCCCATTGATATGCATGGGGGTTTTTTCCTGAATTCTTATTGCAAGTGTTCCATCTTTTTTTATTTGTGAAAAATTATAATTATATATATATATATATATATATATATATATATATATATATATATATATATATATATATATATATATATATATATATATATATATATATATATATTATATATAAATAATTTTCCTTACAACCATTGTTATTGCTGGATGCACTCCTGTCCATGTGCAAGGCTTTGTTTACCGGGTGAGCCTGAACCCAGTTGCAGTTGGCTTGTAAGCTGGAGCTGTACTTTCTCTTTCACACATACACACATGTATGTATGTATGTATGTGTGTATACACACACATACATACACACATGCATATACACATACATACTCGTGTGTGTGTGTGTGTATGTGTGAGAGAGAGAGAGAAAGAGAGAAAGTACAGCTCCAGCTTACAAGCTAACTGGGTTCAGGCTCACCCGGTAAACAAAGCCTTGCACATGGACAGGAGTGCATCCAGCAATAAAAATGGCTGTAAGGAAAATCCAGCAAAGACTTGGAAACACCGCTGCTGTAATAAAACTACTTCTTTATTTGTGATATCCATAAAAGTAAACACGACCCACAAGGCTCAGGAACAACAATGTATGGTTAGCAGGAAATATCGCAGAGGGGACTACGCGTTGCGGCAGCCTTGTCTGCCTTCCTCACTGTCATAACCTAGTCTGCTCCTTGTGAATGGAGCCATATAAATGGCAGTCTCCACTGAAAACCGTGCATGTGATTACAAACAGTTGTGTGCAATTAAAAGCAAAAAAGCAGATGAAAGGGTTAATCCACTTGCCAATGTGAATTTCATGAGTAGCACTAACAGACACTAACATATTATATAAAAGAGATGCGGACATTCAGTAGCATCAAATAATTACATTTACAGAGGAAAGGAATTTCATATAGACATCAAATAAATCAACATCATACAAAATATCAGTATTAGCATTGCAACAACACAGTCCATTTAATGCGCTTATATTATTTTTTACCTTTTATTTTTTTATCTATTTTCCCCAGCAATATTTCCATGAAAACTTTAGATTTTATGAAATGCCATGGATACACACTATAGATCCAGCATTAAAGAGTTCCAATAATGCATTTAAAAAAATAAATAAATATAAAAAAAAAAACGTATTTATATAACATTACAATTGCACAATATAGGATTTTAGTATTGCAGGATTTTAGTATTGCAGGATTTTAGTATTGCACGATAATATCCATGTGGTTATTAAATCCTAGCGGCGTTCTAGTATCCATTTCAAAGATCCATTTGCTTTCCCTAGCTAATACTTTTTTTTATGAAAGTCTCCTCCTCATATTGGTTTTTTGACATGTTCAATTCCCATGAAGGAAAAACTACCTAAATTCCCACCGTGCTTTTTAAAAAATGACGTGAGACCACAGAAGCTTCCACCAATTGCAGATTTTTTGCATCCGAAAGATGCTTCCGTATCCGGGTTTTAAGAGAATTCATTGTAAAGCCAATGTATTGAAGTCTGCAGCTCTTGCAGTTAATCAAGTAAATAACATTTTCAGTATTGCAATTTATAAAAGATGTAATATTAAATTGTTTATTGTTTGAAAAAGATGAACAATGTTTTGACTTATTTGCATACCCGCAACACCTGCAGACATTAGCACCACATATAACAAAAACCCCACTGTTTTTAACCAGTTACTGGAGTTTTTGCTTGGCTCAATAAAAAAACTTGGTGCAGAAGGGATGCTAGAGTAGGTGCTCTTCTGGCTACAAAAGCGACATTTTGATTATCTACAACATTTTTTAGAGTACTGCCTAGTGTTAAAATTGGTAGATATTTTTTTATAATCCAGACTATGGTATTAAATTGTGGACTAAAATTAGTACTAAACACGACTTTTGACTCTAGTCTCATGTGATTGCTTTTCCCTTTTGGGTTTGAATAGAGAATTTCTATCAATGTTAGATACGATTTTTTTAGCTCTATTCAGAGACCACACTGGATAGCCTCTTTTTTGTAGATTACCTCTGAATCCACTTCAAAATCTCTATTTAATGTGCTATTTCTTTTAAGTATTATAAGTTCTCCTACCGGAATATTTCTGACCACATGTTTAGGATGGTTTGAAGATGCCATTAAAATGCTATTACAAGCCATAGGTTTTTTGTAGGGAGCTACTATTACTTTCTTATTGGAGCCATCTTTAGAAAAATTTTTGGATTTAAAATTTTCTAGAGTTTTTATTATGCATGCTAGTAAAACGCAGATTGTAATCATTTGAATTAAAGTATAAAACAAATTTTTCCAATGATGAGAGGCAGCCCCTCCAGACAAACATCAGATCGCCTATATACCGCCCTAGCCATATTATATTGTCTTTGTGAGGGTTGCCCTTGGCTAGGGACAGTGAAAATTTGGCGCCCATGCTTACGCCCGTGCCTGGAGGAAGTATCTCTCAAAGGAAAAATAGTTGTGCGTTAAAAGAAACCGTATTGCCTTAACCAAAAATTTTTGAACATTAGGATCAAAATTACTATATTTGAGTAAATAATATTCCACACAACGTAATGCGATGTGGTGGGTAATGGATGGATATAATCGCAGCACATCGCACGACAACCACAAATAGTCCTCCTGCCAACACATTTTTTCTAGTATACATACAGTAGCTTTAGAGTCTCTCAAATGACTAGGCGTTAATGGAAGCAAAGACTGAAGATAGTGGTCCACCCACTCCCCTAATTTTCCACTAAAGGAACCTATCCCCAACACAAGAGGTCTAAATTGTGTGGGGGGGGGAGGTTTATTTGTGTATTTTGGGGAGTGAGTGGTACACCGGTATCACTGGTGAATCACAAAAGATGTATTTTTTTTTATTTTTTCTGAAATGGCTCCATCACTTACACCTTCCTGTAATAAATGGAGTAATTCCGAATTATAGATTGTAGTGGGATTATTTGGTAACTCAACGTAAGTGTTAATATCTTCCGAATTTATAAGATTAATTTTTTTATATAATCCAGATTTGAGAACCACAAGGGCTCCCTCTTGTCAGCAGAGACAACAAGGAGGTCCCCATTTGCCCTCAGTTCCTGGATGGCTTTGTGCTCCATTTTACTTAAATTAGTGGACTTTGGGTGATCAGACTGATGTAATGAAACTAGTTCACTCTCAATGGCTTCTTGAAAGAAGTCCAGAGACAGAGGTCTAGATTTGACCGGATAAAACGCAGGGTTATGTATTTTGAACTCATTATTCAGATTGACTCAATTAATACAGTTAGTATCACTTTCTAGTTGTCTTAGATTTTGTAAAGCACATTGTTCTGGAAAATAAATACATCCAGTATTATGCACAACATATGGTATAGATGGACATTATATACATACACGAGTATGTACACACATATATACACGTGTGTGTGTGTGTGTGTGTATTTTATTATTATTATTATTATTATTATTATTAAACGTCAGTTTTAATCTTTTTTCTTTTTAAATTTTAAGCAAAAAAAAACAAAACAAACAAACACCTCAAAAAGATACTGCTCTTACCTTCCCCGGGTCTACTGGTGAATCTTCTCCACACTACCTGTATGTGGCATTGGCTGTGGCGCTGACATCGCCTTGACAGTGCAGGAGTCGATGAGTTCAGCAGCTCCGAGTTCAGCATTCAAATGTATACTGATCGCCCAGCTGTTGAACTCACTAATTGAAGTCATGGCGACAGCCAGCACTACCAGAAGCTGCAGCAGAGACCTACTGGTGGACCAGGGGAAGGCGAGTACAGTACAATTTGTTTTCTTAAACCAACATGCAGCAAGGGATAATTTAGGCTTGAAAATGACTAGCCTCTTTAAGTTTAATCTCTATCCGGCAACTGTATGTCAATATATACTCATGTTTGTACTGTACAGTGTATGGATTCTTTATGAAGCACAGTATATATCTTCTCCAGGAAGTTACCTGTTATACTCCGCTCCTCGAAACAAGTTTAATGGATTTCGCCAGACTTTACATTCTGTGAAGCAGAACAACAATACAATGGTAATTAAAATAGCCATACAAAATGGGTCATTAAACTGTAAAGTGTACAAAGGGGTCCATGTGCAGACTGTAACAAAGTATTAACATTCATCCAAATGCAGACATTGCTACCACCATGATGCATTTCGGGCATCATGCATTTAGAACAATGAATTTAGAAAAATGCATGGTACCTACAGTGAAACATGGTGGAGGCAGCGTCCTTATGTTGGGAAGCACAAGTGTTGCTGGTGTCAGTGAGCTACATTTCATGAATTCACAGATTTACTGCTCGATATTGAAAGTGAAGATGCTACCCATCACTCTGTGCCCTTTGGTAGATGTCCACTTTTCCAACATGACAATGACAAAAAAAAACACACATCTGAGGCCACTGTTGCATTTCCGAAAAAATGGAAAAAAAAAATCAGGGCGAAAGTGATTTAGTGGCCAAATAGGTCTCCTGATCTCAACCCAATCGACCTATGGCGAATTCTGAAGACACAAGTCCGACATCACTCTTCATCCAGCATCCAGACTCTACAGAGGTCGTTCTTAAAGAATGGAAACATATAGATGTTGCAATATGTTGACAATTTGTTATTTTCTTTATGACTTGATGCGGTCCTTAAAAATCTCAAAGGTCAAACAAAATACTAGGTGTAGTAGTTTTTAATGTGGGGTGTATTCATTTTTCCAACAATTAATTTGAGTAAAACTGAAGATTTTGCAGTGAAAGTAATTTTAATAACCTTTCTTTCTTGTAATGGGTTAAAGAAAATGTTCTATGAAACTCAATCTTGTCAAACTTTTGGAAATTGTTCTTGTATCCGGTGAGAGATTGAAAAGTAAGATTCTAATCAAAAGGGTGAACTCCTTTATGCTGAGCACTATATATTTTGCCATTCTTCCTCATATTCCCACTAAGGTGGTGTCAAAGAAATATAAAACATATCCCATTAAAACAAGCTCCAAAACCGCTGAATCAGAGGAAAAATGGAAGTTACAGGTCATTGGAAAGTGGCAAACTCTAGTTTTTAATATATAATTTACACCTACGCATATATCTCTATCTGTTCGAGACTGGAATCTCATGGACTTTAGGCCCAGCACGAATAAACTCAGATTCCAGCCAGTATTCCAGTTGAGTGCTAAGCAAGAGAGCAGGAGACCCGGCAACTTCTGAAAACAAGACCAGGAAGATCGTAGACTATGATCCAATGTGTATAGAAGGGTTCAGAAGGGTTCAGAATCTCAGGAAAAATATGGGAAAGAAAGGTCAGGCACATTAGTTGCCGTCCATGATCCTTTTGTTCTAACTGGTGATTAAAGCAGTTGTATGGGACATTATAATTTACTAGGATAGGTCATCGATGTCGATCGGTGGAGGCGAGACGCCTGGCACGCCCTCCGATCAGCTGTTACAGGTGCTGCTGCTGGCTGGAACTACTCAGTTGAGAAGCTGCACAGGTCTATCAATAGTATAGTGGTCTCAGCCAGGTACTGTACCTCCGCCCTCTATCGATTTGAAGACTGGCAGATATGCAATAGTAAGCCAAAATCATTATACAGTTGACTGGGATGTGCTATGCAGCCGAATAATTCAGGCTTGGCTTTGGCACCAGGAACAGCTAATCAGCAGGGTGCTAGGTGTCACACCTCACCAACTAGACATTGACTTATCCTAAAGTCCCAGACAACCTCTTTAACCAGAGTGCATGAGATAGACAGTTGGACAAAAATAAACACTTTACGGCTAAGTAAACTGTAAAAGGATTTTCAAAAGTTTAGCACGTAAGAAGTCTGAGTGTGAGTGGCATAGAACTATTTATGGAAAGAAGATCTGCACAATGGACAAAAGAAAAATGTGAAAAATGTTCTTCTGGTAGTTTGTTTGTTTATTGACTATTTAAAAAGGGGGTGTCCACTACCAGGACAATCCCTTCTTATTCCACGTCTTTACCAATTAAAACATAAAAAGCTTATACTCCACTCAGGTAGTGCTGTTCCAGCGGTATTGGTGCTCGCATTTCCAGGGCTCAAGTGAAGTTGGGATGTACAAAGCCCCATGCCCAATCACCGGTGGCTTCTCTCTATCTTCAGGCATAGGAGTTAAAATCAACAGGAAGTGAGAGCTGTCGCTGCCGCTCAATTCTCTATTGACTGGTTCTGTGTCTGAAGGCAGGGAGAGAGAAGCCACCGGTGATTGGGAGTGGGGCTCGTGTGACGTCACAGTCCTGACACCGCTGGAACGGCACTATTGGAGGAGAGTATAAGCTTTCTTATTTTAATTATAATAATAAAGTTTTATTTCTATAGCACCAACATATTCTGCAGCACTTTACAATTCAGAAGGGACATGTACAGACAATTTGAGACAATACAAAAAAAAAAAAATTAAGATACCAGGAGGAGTGAGGGCCCTGCTCATAAGCTTACAGTCCAAGAAGAAATAGGGGAGGCACAAAAGATGAATGGGGGGGGGGGGGGAAGCTTTTTATATATGGTCCAGCCATCGATTTAACCCTTTCACGACCTTTGACGGATCTATCCGTCATGGATCGTGTGCCGTTAATCCCCGCCCCTTGCCGCAGGCAGGGTGCGGCGATCGGCGCACATATCAGCTGTTTTCAACAGCTGACATGTGTGCCTGCATGTTATGAGTGGAATCGCATTCCACCTGTAACATTAACCCCTTACATCTCGCTGCCAAAGTCTGGCAGCGAGATGTATATACGCACGGTGAAGATTTTCACTTACCGTCGCCCCCACCGGAAGTCACGTGAGTGATCACGTGACTTTCGGTGGTTGCCATGGTAGCACAGGGTCATGTGATGACGCCTGCAGCTATGAAGTTTCACTTTCGTTCTCACTCGGCCTGGAGGCCAGTGAAGCAGTAAGTGACCGTATCTGCTGTTTACAGCTGTATAGCTGTGATCAGCAGATAGATCAGAGCGATCGGATTGCTTATCGCTATAGCCCCCTATAGGGACTAGTAAATAAAAAAAAATAAAGTAAAAAAAAAAAAAAAAAGCTTTAAAAAAATTAAAAAAACCCTAAAAGTTCAAATCACCCCCCTTTCACCCCACTGAAAATTAAAGGGTTAAAAAAAAAATAAACAATATACACATATTTGGCATCGCCGCGTTCAGAAAATATAAAATCAATTAATCTGATCAGTAAACGGCGTAGTGGCAAAAAAATTCCAAATGCCAAAATTACGTTTTTTGGTCGCCGCAAGTTTTACGCAAAATGCAATAACAGGCGATCAAAACGTAGTATCTGCGCAAAAAAAAACATTAGAAACGTCAGCCAGAGATGCAAAAAATAAGCCATCACTGAGCCATAGATCCCAAAAAATGAGAACGCTACGGGTTTCGGAAAATGGCGCAAAATGTACGCCACTTTTATTGGACAAGCTTGTGAATTTTTTTTAACCCCTTAGATACAAGTAAACCTATACATGTTTGGTGTCTACAAACTCGCACCGACCTCAGGCATCATACCCACACATCAGTTTTACCATATAGTGAACACCGTGAATAAAAACATTCCAAAAACTATTGTGCCATCACACTTTTTTTGCAGTTTTTCCACACTTGGAATTTTTTTGCTGTTTTCCAGTACACCATATGGTAAAACTTATGGTTTCAGTTAAAAGTACAACTTGTCCCGCAAAAAACAAGCCCTCATATGGCAAGATTGACGGAAAAATAAAAAAAAGTGATGGCTCTCGGAAGAAGGGGAGCAAAAAACAAAAGCAAAAACGGAAAGTGCCCGGGGGCTGAAGGGGTTAATAGGGTATTTAAAACCAGCTGCATGAACCAGTCATCGGCCAGAATTTATACAGGTACAGGGGACAAGAATTGGAAGTACATTTTTTGTTATGAAGGGCAGAAAGGGACTAGATTAGATCAGGGCAGTGAGGCAATAGGCTAGTCTAAAGAAATGCGTTTTTAGGGCCCGCTTAAAGGTGTGGATGTTGGGAATTAAATCGCATTTCTCTTGATAGTGTGTTCCAGAGCATAGGCGCAGCTCGTGAGAAATCTTGAAGACGGGAGTTGGATGTTCGAATTGTTGAAGATGTCAGTCTTAGGTCATTAGCAGAGTGGAGGGCACGGGTGGGGTGATAGACAGAGATGAGGGAGGAGATGTAGGGTGGTGCGGAACCGTGGAGAGCTTTGTGAGTGAGAGTGATAAGTTTATGTTGGATTCTGTAGTGGATAGGCAACCAGTGCAATGACTGGCAAAGAGCAGAGGCATCGGTGAAGCGGTTGCAGAGGAAAATGATCCTGGCTGCGGCATTCAGAATGGATTGGAGAGGGGAGAGTTTAGTAACAGGGAGACCAATTAATAAAGAATTTCAATAATCCAGGCGAGAATGAATGAGAGCGACAGTAAGAGTCAAGGGTAAGAAAAGGTCGAATTTTAGAGATGTTTTTGAGGTGGAATTGACAAGAACGAGCAAGTGAACGAATGTGGGGAGCGAAGGAGAGATCGGAGTCAAATATAACCCCAAGACAATGGGCGTGCTGCTGGGGCGTAATGATAGAGCCACACACAGAAATGGTAATATTGGGTTTTGGAAGGTTAGGAGAGGGAGGAAACAGAAGAAGTTCAGTTTTTGATAGGTTCAGTTTTAGATAGAGGGAGGACATGATGTTGGAGACAGCGGACAGACAATCGGTAGTATTTTGTAATAGTGCAGGGGTGATGTCAGGAGATGTGTACAGTTGGGTGTCATCAGCATAGAGATGGTACTGGAAACCAAATCTGCTGATCGTTTGTCCAATAGGGACTGTGTATAGAGAGAACAGGAGGGGGCCTAGGACTGAACCCTGAGGAACCCCGACCGTAAGGGGAAGAGGAGAGGAAGAGGAGCCGGCAAAGGATACAGTGAATAAGCAGTCAGAGAGGTAAGAGGAGAACCAAGAAAGAACGGTGTCCTTGAGCCCGATAGAGTGGAGCATAGTAAGGAGGAGCTGGTGATCCACAGTATCGAATGCAGCAGAGAGATCCAAGAGGATCAGCCGGGAGTAGTGACCATTAGATTTAGCTGTAAGTAGATCATTAGAGACTTTAGTAAGAGCAGTTTCAGTAAAATGTAAGGAGTGGAAACCGGATTGTAGAGGGTTAAGGAGAGAGTTTATCTGACAGATCGCAAACTAGACGGGAGTGGACCAGGCATTCCAGGAGTTTTGAGATGAATGGGAGATTAGAGACAGGTCTGTAGTTAGCGGCACAATTTTGGTCCAGGGATGGTTTTTTAAGTAATGGGTGTATGCTGGCATGTTTGAAGGAGGAGGGAAAGACACCAGAGGAGAGAGAGAGATTGAAAATTTTAGTTAGGTGAGTGGTGACAGCTGGGGTGACAGATTTAAGGAGATGTGAGGGAATAGGGTCACTGGTGCAGGTAGTAGGGCGAGAAGATGCGAGGAGCCTGGTGACTTCTTCTGTGACTGGATCAAAGAGTGAAAGTGAGCTAGATGTAGTGTAGGAGGGCAGACAATGTGTGGTGTTATGAGGCTGGGAGGAAATTTCCTGGCGTATATGGTCAATTTTTTCTTTAAAATAATTGGCCAGGTCATCTGCGCTGAGGTTGGTGGTTGGGGCCAGAACTCTTGGTCTGAGGAGGGAATGGAAAGTATCAAAGAATCGTTTAGGATTGTTGGCTAGAGAGGTGATGAGGGTGTTAAAATATGCTTGTTTGGTGAGGTGAAGGGCAGCATTGTAGGTCTTTAGCATAAACTTATAGTAGATGAAATCTTCGGCTAGATTGGATTTTCTCCAGACGTTCAGCGCACCTGGAACACCGCTGGAGAAAGCGTGTTTGTGACGTGTGCCAGGGCTGCTGCCGTCTGCGCCGAGTTGCTCTGCGTGTAGCAGGTGCAGCTTCATCTAGGGCGCTCTGTAGGGTTTCATTGTAATGTTTTACAGCAGAGTCAGGACATGAGAGGGAGGATATTGGGGCCAGTGATGACTGCAACTTCTTCAGAAATTGCTGGGTGTTAATGGCATGTATATTCCTATATGGGAGGTAAGTGGGGGTGTCCTGAGAGGGTTGACAGCTCTTGACCAAGAATGAAAGAAGGTTGTGGTCAGAGAGTGGGAGAGGGAAATCATGCACTGAGCAGAGACGGGAGAAGACCAGGTCCAGCGTATTCCCACCTTTATGTGTAGGAGAATTAGTTAGTTGTGAAAGGTCAAGAGAGGAGGTTAGAGATAAAAGAGGAGTGGCAGCTGGGGAGGGGGGGGGGGATCATCAATAGGGATATTAAAGTCCCCCATGACAAGAGTGGGAAGGTCACAGGCTAGAAAATGTGGAAGCCAGGTGGCGAAATGATCCAAGAACTGACTGGTTGGGCCTGGAGGGCGATACACAACTGCTACTTGCAGGGAGAAGGGTCTGTAAAGCCTGACAGTCTGGACCTCAAAAGAAGGGAAGATAAGTGAGGGAACAGGAGGCATGACTTAATAAGTGCAGTTTGGGGAAAGCAGCAGACCAACACCTCCACCTGATCTGTTGTCAAGTCTAGGGGTGAGTGAAAATTTTAGGCCACGTGAAACGTTGGAAACGTGAAATGAGAAGGGGATGTATTAGTAGTGGACCACACCTTTAAAGACTAGTTCTCATTTTTTATTTCTTAACACCTTCTCTTGTAGCATTTACATTTTTTTAATTATCTTCCAATAGCCAGTGTCTGGCGTTATTGTGCTAGGTTTGAGCCAGAGCCTTTACATGTATTTTTATTCTGATGTAAACTTTATTTTTCCAATCCTTGAGATCTATTTCAGAGTGTGTTTTTAATACAGGGTTAATGGAAGATTATATTGATGAAAGACACTTTGTTAGATATTTAATCCACTTCCAGTTAGATATTTAATCCATATAATAATGCAGCAACTTTTGAGAAAACATGAGTTTTTAATTAATAGTATACTTTCTACATGTGATAGATATTGTTTAGTGAATAGTCAGGAGAATGGTCAAAATTAATTCCAGTGATAAACCTGATTACCTGAAACACTCTGTCGACTTGAATCAGCATCCCCATTACTTGTGTTGGAGTTACTTGGCGTGCTGTTATCAACTCCTCCCAGCAGAGGGCGCAAGTGACTTACAGAGACTTGCTCAATAAATGAAGTACCATACTTCCGAAAATACCACCATTCAAATATCTAAAAATAGGAAAGAAAAATAATATTTAGGAAGTGTGTAATTGTTGGTGAACTAATAGTACATAGAAAATTCTCTAAAGCATTCAGAGAACCTTTACAGTAGGTACATAGACCAAAAGGAATCTGTAGTCTCCAGATTTTCATTGATTGTGGTTGAGATTATTCTGCGCAAGCTTATCCTCTCTTGCTCACAAATTTATCCTCCAAAAACGTAGGAGAAACAAAGAGGTCTGCTACTTTGGATCTAATCCTTGTGAACAGGGAGGAAATCGTTGAGGAGGTAAGGGTACAGTGGCGGAACGATCGTGGTCACAGGAGTCGCCATTGCGACTGGGCCCAAGACCTCAGCCAATGGCGGCAGGCCATGCAACCGCTATGGGCCAGGTGCAAGCACTGCATTGCCTGGTGCAAGCACTGCATTGGCCTCCCTGCCGCTCTCTCTCTCATCATTCTTCCGCTGTGTCGGCGGTGCTCCTACAACTCAGTACAGCAGAGCGCAAGGACGTCACTACTGCGTGCCTGCTGTACTCAGATGTGCAGAGCGGCAGAGCAGTGGACACGCTGAGGAGACCAGAGCAGCGGGGATAAGAGAAGTGAGTATGTATTTAATCACGGTGGCCATAGAACTAACGGGGTGCATTAAACGATATGGGGGTTGTATACTACTACATGGAGGAATATGGGGCTGCATAATGGTATATGGGGGTACATTAAACGATACGCAGGACTATGGGGAGTGCATTATAATATATTGAGCACTATGAGATTATACATTATTTACATTATAATATATGGAAAACTATGGGAGTGCATTATAATATCGGATACTATGTCGGGATATCAGAGCATAGGAAAGCTGGGTGCTGAGGTTAAGAGCCAAGTGTCAGCATAATTATTCTGTACCCCGAGCGGGGCCTAGGTCCAAATTTTGCACCGGGGCCCACTGATCGTTAGTTATGCCACTGCCTAGGTGTCCGCAATTATGACATCATAGAATATTGGATAACTAGAGGATGAAGACCTATGAAGACTCAGACTTCAAGGTTTAATTTCAGAAAGGCAGATTTTAAAGGGACTCAGAAAAAGATTAGATAGGATCCAATAAGGATAGAAATGTCCAGGAGGGATGGGAAATTTTGAAACATGAGATCAAAACACAATCGTTAATCCCTAAAAGAGGGAAAATTAGGAAGCATTTAAAGGAGACCTGGATGGATTTACACAGAACTTAAAATCATGCGAGAAAGGAAGAAATGTTTATCAAATGGAAAGAGGGATACATATCTAAAGAAAAAAATGTAATGCCACCTGCAGAACCGGCAGGGCATGCATCAGATTAGCTAAAGCTAAGGGTTGCATGAGAGGGTATGTCAAATGTAAAAGAAAAGTAAAGTATGCTATAGGATGAAAATGTGGTGACGTTGTAAAAAAATGATGTAGAGAAGACCAAACTTTTAAAATCCTATTTTGCACCTGTTTTTGCTCAGAAACTAAATGCAACATCAACTGTTCTTTACTGTTCGATTGAAGGAATAGAAGAATCCAGCCCATCTGTAAACAGAGAGATGGTGAGGGAATACTTAGCTACAATAAATGAATTCAAGTCTCCACGTCCAGATGAAATACACTCCAGGATACTGAACGAGAGAAGAAATTTCTGAACCACTCTCCAAAAATTCTTGGAGAACAGGAGAAGTCCCAGAAGACTGGAGAAGAGCAAATGTCCGAATCTTTAAAAAGGGGAAGAACGTGGACCCAGAGCACTATAGGCCTGTGAGCCTAAATTCTATACCAGGAAAGATCTTTGAACATTAAACAGAGTTTAGCTGGATGAGAATGAAGTGATTAAGCAGAGCCAGCATGGGTTTGTAACTAATAAGTCAGACTAACCTAATTTCCTTCTATGACAGAATCACTGACTGGGTGGATCGGGGATATGTAATAGATACAGTATATATTGATTTCAGCAAAGCATTTGACAAAGTAGCTCATACCATTCTTATTAACAAAAATTACCAAGTATGGATTGAACAAGGCAACTGTTAGGTGGATTCAGAACTGGCCAAGTGATTGGACCCAAAGAGTGGTTATAAATGGCAGCACATCCAGTTGGAAGAATATCTCAAATGGGGTACCACAGGGCTCTGTCCTGGGACCTGTGTTGCTGAACATCTTTATCATCAATGACTTAGATAATGGAAATGAGTGTGAACTGATTAAATTTGCTGAGGACACAAAGCTAGGAGGGTTAGCTAATACTAGAGAAGAGAGAGGATTCACAAAGATCTAAAACTGGAACATTGGGCAATAACTAAATAATTTGGTTTTTTTAACGGAGAAATGCAAAGTCCTACATCTGGGCAAAAAATGAAAAAAGTATATACAGAATGGGAGAATTAGGGCTAAGCAACAGCACGTGTGAAAAATACTTGGGTATACAAATATAAATCACAGACTGAACACGAGTCAACAGTGTCAGCAGCAAAAAGGGCAAACACAATCCTGGGATGTATTAACAGAAGCATACAGTCTAGATCACATGAAGTAATTATCGCCCTCTACTCTTCATTGGTCAGACCACATCTAAAAGACTGTATCCAGTCCTGGGCAAAACATTTAAAAAACAAAAGCAAAAACAAAACACATCAACAAACTGGAGCAAGATCAGAGAAGAGCAACTAGAATGGTGACCGGTCTACAAACCATGTACTATGAGGAACGGGTACAGGGTTTGGGAATGTTTAGCTTGCAAAATAGACCATTAAGAGAAGACTTAATAGTGGTCTACAAATATCTCAAGGGCTGTCACACTGTAAAGGAATCAGCCCTATGCTCATTTTTACAAGAAAAAACTAAAAGCAGTAGGATGAAACGGATTAGGAGGAGACAGATTAGATATTAGAAAAACTTATTGACAGTGAGGGTGATCAATGAGTGGAACAGACTCCACAAGAAGTAGTAGTTCCCCTTCCATGGAAGTCTTCAAAAAGACTGGACAGACATCGGTGTGGGATGATATAGTGAATCTTGCTGTGCGCAGGGGTTTGGATCAGATGACCCTAGAGGTCCCGTCCAAATAGAAAAGTTTATGATTCGATGTGTACGCAATTTTTGTGGCATGTGGAGCCTTTTGGACCAGGTTAATTGTGAAAAAAAAACAAAAGAAAAAAAAAACAAACTATTGGAAAGACTCTTCCTATTCATTTCTATTGTAAAACCACTTTGGACTTTTTATTCACTCTCCTGAGCATTTTTCCTTTGTTTCAGATTTTGAAAAATGCCTGATGTTCATGTCATTCCATCAAATCATTTTCTGATGCAATCCGCTCTTAGGCTCTGTGCGCACTAGTGCGTTTTACCCACGGATTTACCCGCGGATTTGCCGCGGAAATTTCTTGAGAAATGTCTGCAATCTTTGTGCAGACATTTCCCAGCAAATTCTATGAGGAAAAAAAATAGCTGTGCGCACTGTGCGGATTTTTCTCAAGAAATTTCCTTGAGAAGAATTTCTCGAGAAAATTTGTTGAGAAAATGAGCATGTCAATTCTTTTCCGCAGGTACCCTGCGGATTTCAGCAGTACAGCCTGCAAAATCCACAAGGAACCACCCGCGGGAAAATCGCGGCAAATTCGCGGCTAATCCGCGGCAAATCCGCATGCAGATTTGGTGCGGATTTTTTCCGGAGGTCCGGAAATCTTTCACTCCCAGAAGTTTCTCAAGAAATTTTCTTGAGAAAATTCACATTTCTAGTGCGCACATAGCCTTAAAAGGGAATCTGTCACCAGGTTTTTGCTACCTCATCAGAGAGCAGCATAATGTAGAGACAGAGACCCTGATTCTATGTGTCACTTACTGAGCTGTTTGCTGTCATTTTAATAAAATCAATGTTTTCTCTGCTGCACATCTAGCCGTTATACAGAGCTCATGAATATGCTGGACTACCTGGCAACAGGCCAAGTAGTCCTGTAATGATAAAATCACAGTATAATCAGCAGTAGATTATCAAAACTACACAACGCAACCAATTAAGTGACACACCGCTAGAATCAGGATTTCTGCTCCTACATTATGCTGCTCTTAGATTAGGTGGCAGAAACCTGGTGACCAATTCCCTTTAACTAGGCACTGTCAAAAGAAAAAGTATACAAAAAAGCATCAGGGAATTATGAAACTCTCCCAAAAATGAACTTTTGTAAAGCAGAATCTAATAGCAAACTTTATATCTTTTTCTACAGGTGGTCAAAAATGACATTCATATGTGCAGCTATCCGTAGACTGCCAGAACCGCAGACTAGACCGTAATAAAGGCTGTACGTCTAGTACGCTTCATAGAAATCAGTAATGATTACAATGTCTAACCAGAGACCGCCTCATGGTGGCGCTACCTGTGCTACTCCTTGAAAACTAATGACCCTATACTACACACTCCTAAATTCTTCATAGCCCTTATGCTATATTCATGCATCATACGGGCATAGTCTGCAACTCTCATCTCTGCAGCGGTTCTGCTGGTTGATCCACACAGGTCACTTTACCCCATTGCTATACAACGTAGCTAAGCAGTATTTTTTCTATGCCTCTTACAATTTTCAAAGTGTGTATCATTTCCACTGCATAAGAATAGGATATAAAATGCCTCCTCTGCTTGATTTAGCTGGGATATATTGGTGGATTTGGTCATGATTTAGGAGCAGAATCCTTCACCAAATCCTGACAAAGCACTTAACATTTTCTGCATTACAGGCGTCAATGTCAACTGTAGTATTTGGCATGCAAAGGAGGACAAGAGTTTTTTGAGGTGCAAAAGGTATACAAAAGTTTATTCAACACACTGTGAGGATAAACATCCAGAACATCATAAAAACATGTTAAAAGTAATAAATGGGCGACCCCCATATGTGGTGGATAATAAAACCATCTGTGACATGTTGGCTCATGATATTACAGCCATACACTGCGAGTCACAGGGAAAAATGCAGAGCTTGCGTGTCAAGCAAACCGCATTAGTGCACATGCGAACTTCTGCAGTGTAATATGGCATTAGACACAATCATAAATGCAATACATGAGATTAAAGACAGGGTTACATGTCAGAAAAGCATTCATAACATATGAGCTTCTATATTACAACATAGCCTGAAACAAAGATATGGCCATGAATGCATTGCATATAACCACATTACCCACGGTCCCGTAGGGACCCCTGCACAGGCAAGCTGTAGATAGTGGCAGAAGAGTCAAACGCATCAACTGGTGGAAAAAATGGTAGGGGGGGCTCCGTTAGAGAGGGGCCTCAGAGGACCTCTTTGTTTCAGGCTATGTTGTAATATAGAAGCTCATATGTTATGAATGCTTTTCTGACATGTAACCCTGTCTTTAATCTCATGTATTGCATTTATGATTGTGTCTAATGCCATATTACACTGCAGAAGTTCGCATGTGCATCAATGCGGTCTGCTTGACACGCAAGCTCTGCATTTTTCCCTGTGACTCGCAGTGTATGGCTGTATTATCATGAGCCAACATGTCACAGATGGTTTTATTATCCACCACATATGGGGGTCGCCCGTTTATTACTTTTAACATGTTTTTATGATGTTCTGGATGTTTATCCTCACAGTGTGTTGAATAAACTTTTGTATACCTTTTGCACCTCAAAAAACTCTTGTCCTCCTTTGCATGATATGATACTGAGTTTGTGCTTAGGGTGGGGATCCAATACAGTTTGGACCCACCCTTTATCCTAAAGTATGGTGTTGTGGAGTTCTCTCCTTAATTGTAGTATTTGGCAGCAGCACCCACACGGCCCGCTTTCATTACACCAGATTCTTTTCTGACACTTCAGCCTCTATGTGGCATAATAAGGTAGGCAGTCATCAAATATTTCTGGTTTACGGAGCTCAAGCGTTAGCACAGCAAATTTCTGACAGTATTAAGGCCGCTTTACACGCTGCGACATCGCTAGCGATCGCACCCACCCCCATCGTTTGTGCGTCACGGACAAATCACTGCCCGTGGCGAACAATATCGCTGGTACGCGTCACACGAACTTACCTTCCTAAGTACGTCGCTGTAGCCGGTGAACAACCTCTTTAAAGGGGGCGGTTCGTGCGGCGTCACAGCGACGTCAATCAGCGGGCCACCAACAGAAGCAGAGGGGCTGAGAGCAGCCACATTCACGTCACTTCCACCTCGTTGCTGGAGGACGCAGGAACGCTGTTGTTCGTCGTTCCCAGGTTGTCACACGTAGCGATGTGTGCTGCCTCAGGAACGACGAACAACCTGTGTCCCAAACGAGCAACGATATCTTGAAAATAAACGACGTGTCAACAATCAACGATTTGGGGAGTATTTGGGATCATTAGCGGTCGCTCGTAAGTGTCACATGCAACGACGTCGCTAACGAGGCCGGATGTGTGTCACGAATTCCGTGACCCCAGCGACATCTCGTTAGCGATGTCGTTGCGTGTAACGGGGCCTTTAGTTACCAAACTCCAATAAAAAGGTCTTGTAAACATCTTATTATTTTTTTTATTATATTATTTATTATTAATAAATATAGTGCAGTTTATTTCATGGTGCTTTAAATGTGAAAAGTAGTATACATAAAAAAAAACAAAAAAAAAAACACAAAAAGTACAACAATCATGAACAATACAAGGCACAGACTGGTAGAGAAGAGGTCTCTGCACACGAGGGCTCACAGTCTACACTTGGGTTAGCAGTGTAGTTGTAAAAAAACATTGAAATGTCTGATTATCCCTGGTCATATACTTCTACCTAATAAAAAGGGACAGTCAGTAGGTTTCTTCAATGTAATCTGAAGACAGCATGCTGTAGGAGTTAATACAGAAAATTCAGCCCTGTATCTCATCTTGCAGTCTGGTTGTTTACCTGCAATGTTAGTTTAAGCCTCTTATCTTTATCATTAGTGGGTCTCAGCAGTGTGTGAGCTCTAGTGAGACTCTGCACCCTTTCGTGATTAGCAGCTTCTGTCTACGGAAATGAACACAAAGCCTGGTGTGGGCAACTTTCCCAGCAGTGCTACATGCAAAATATAAAATCTTTCATGGTGTCAATCTAAGTGATACATCATTGAACTCAGGGCCTCTTTGCATACATCATGCTGCTATCAGATGAGGAGCAAAAACCTGCTGACAAAGTTCCTGTAAGTAAGTGAGAACACAGTCACATAACCAATGGTAAAATGCTGGTGACTTTGTGCAATGTCTACGTACACAGAGTTACACCAGAGACGTTTGTGTAGAAATCACAACATATCTCAGATATCTGCCATTTTGTAAGGTGCTGATAGTGGTAACTTTCATACTGGAGTACAGTGCATGCAGGGAAAAATGGCAATAAGCTCACCAACCATTACAGAACAGTTATATGTCATACAGATAAGCCATATCACATAATATATCAGTCATATAAAAATACATGACCACAAGCTACACGTGTTTCCCCAGGGAGGTTATTTTTAGTTCTTTTCAAGCATTACTGCAGTTGAAATGTTATCAGGGGAATTGTCCTGTCCCGATGCTGCTGACAGTCACATCTATTTCTATGTTATCTTAACTGTATTCGGAGCAAATTTGTTCATTGATGACATTGTTGTCCTGCTCAAAAACGGTGTTCTTGTAATTGAAGTAATTTACAGGCCTGTAGAACCAGGAATCTTAGGTCCGTTTATAAATTGACGGCTGATCGGTAAATGTTTAATAGCTGGATAACACAGGGAGACCGCTATTCACCGTTCGCACTGAATGGTCATAGGCTGCCATTGTTCTCAGTAGTACAGGTTCCATTTACAGAGGACGATGTGCTGCTGAGAACAATGATCTTTCTGCAAAGCAAAAGCTAATACGATGAGAGCAATCACTGAAAGAGATACCATGGTAGGAAAAATAGAAGGAACAAGGTGAAGAGGAAGACAAGCAACCCGATTGCTTGATATTATCAAGATATCAGAGGAGAAGACCCTGGAGGACCTATGTTGGCTTGCACAAGATCGATCTTCCTACATAGCATTCATCCCTTAAGTCGCTATGGCTCAAGATTGAACTGAAGGCCGTTAAAAGAAAAGAGGCTACATTATGGCTCAAAGACCAAATAAGGATCACAGATCTTTCATGCGCCTCCTCGTTACTCAGCCCTATCCCAAGAAAATGTCCAAGAATTGTTAGGCGAATATGGTGTTCCTGCTTCTGTCCCAGTATCCAACACATCACCTTTTCTTCTACAGCTTCCATCACTACAGATATTTTCCCATTTGAAAAGTAGACAACAATGCAGGACTGAACAGAAGCAGATTTTTATATTGAGGAACTGGATGCAAGTTGGTATCACCAGTGTGGGCACTATTCGAAACCATGCAGGGCTGCCATTTTCCTCGGACACCAGATTAATCATACATCAAAAATATTTGCTGAGCCATTATCTGATATATTACTATCTGAAAGGTTTGTCTGTTGGGGCCCAATTCACAATGATATTACCAAAAAGTAATAACCAGGGAAGGCAAGACACAAGGCACTTACACTGACCTTATATTAACCATCCCCATTTGGATGTCTGGTGCCGAAGCCACACAAACAAATGTTCTGTCTGCAGCTTTGCATATTAGATTTATTGCCGGGAAACATTCAGATCGCTCACACTCGAGTACACTTAAAAGATGATTCCTACTTTGCTTAGGAATATGCTACTAGGTAAATAAGTTCTGGTGGGAAAAACAAAATCTAGATTTACATCCACTCTGTGACCAGTCAGTGACACTATTAAAGATGGGGGTACTGTACTGTAAATAAATCACGTATCTACCGTATTTGCAGTACACATTCACTCCAAAACATAAAAACTATAAAACAATTAGGTATTTTTTTCCACAGGGATGACTCATTACTTGCTGTGATGTTCTTTGGGGAAATGTCTATTTTGCTGTAAATATCCACAGAGAATCAATTAGACAGACAGCCTCCTTATGCCTGCCAGGCAGTACAGATGATGGCACAAGTCTATGTATATCACTATACACAGGGGTCATTAATAAGGCATTCCTGCAGAAAAGCTCTGGGATTCATTCTCGCAATTATTTATAGAAGGACTTTGTCAATGCGCTGGTCTGGAAGGGGAAAAAAAAAAAAAAAAAAAAATAGTAGCAATAGTATGGACCTTGCACCTGAGCACTGAATCTAGAAGAAACTAGAATTCACCGATAAAAATAAATGTCATCCCACACATTCCCAATAGTGGAACTCCTGTATCAGAAATGTATGCCCAATATGGGAATACTCCTTTCAGTCAACTTTAAAAAAAAATGTACACACAAGATTAGGGATGAGCAAACCAGAATTGTAAAGTTCGAGGTTGGTACCGGACACCGGGTGTCTGGGTCTTGGACTCAAACACGGACTTTTGCACAAAAAAAAAAGTCTGTGTCAGAGTTCGTGTAATGTTCAAATGTTAATAAAAAAAGTTTGTTGAAAGGCTGCAGTGCAGCCAATCAAGAAGCTTTATTGCATGTGAAAGTTGCCTGTCTGTTGCTGTGAACAATAAAAGACAATAAATAAATGAAGTGGGCTCCTACCTATTATTTTGATAAGCAACGCAGATAAAGCAGACAACTGTGGGCTGCAACCCTCAGCTGTCAGCTTTACCTTGATTGGTTATAAAAAAATATATATAATATAATAAATTATTTTTTAAAAAACCGATATGGGGTCCCCAGTTTTTGATAACCAGCTAAGGTAAAGCCTAAAAATAGCTCGCAGCTGCCCCAGAAGTGGTGAATCCATTAAATACCCCAATTTTAGCTGGTGCCTTGTCAAGCTCTTCCTGCATGCCCTGGTGCAGTGGCAACAATCAGAGTAATACATATGAGGTTTGATGACAGCTGTGAATTGAGAGCTGGCATCAAGCTCAGGGGTTAGCAATGGAGAGGCATCTATCAGCCCCATTACTAACCCGGCAAATATAGAGTTTATACAGTATATATTATATATATTATACAGTATATATAAAATTTAAATAAACACTCCGCCACATGCGTTCATCAATTTATTCATTAAAAAGAGATCCTGAAACTTTAGACGTAGTCCAATGGAAGAATGTCCAACGACAACCATCGAGTCCTACGGAGCTTTGTTCTGAGAACATTCTCAGAACGAAGCTCCATAGGTCACTGCCGGTCACCAGCAGCCCAGAATTTTTCCCACTTATGAAAAATTCCATACCCACAATGACCGCAAGTGACCTATGCAGCCTCATTGTTAGAAAGTTCTCAGAATGAAGGTCCATAGGCCACTGCTGGTCAGTAGCAGCCTGGAATTTCTCATGAGCGGCAACGTCAGTAACTCTTATGAGAAACTCCAGGCCGCTGCTGACCCACAGTAACCTATGGAGCCTCATTCTGAGAACTCTCTCAGAACGAAGCACCATAGGAATCAATGGGTTTCATGAGATATTACTCCACTAGATTACATTGTAACTTTGAGGATTTCTTTTTAAATTAATAAATTGGTGACCGAGGGAATGTGGTGGAGTGTTTATTCAAATAAAAAAAAAACAAAAAAACAAAAACAAAAAACAACTAACTCTATACTTACTGGGTTAGTAATGACCGTGTCTGATAGACGCCACTCCATTACTAACCCCTGGGCTTGATGCCAGCTATAAATTCACAGCTGACATACACCAAACGTGTTACCCCAATTGCCACCACACGAGGGTAAATGGGGAAGAGCTGGGCAAAGCGCCAGAATTGACGCATCTAATGGATGTGCCACTTCTGGGCCAGCTGCAAGCCGCTATTTTTAGGCTAGGAAGGACCAAATATCCATGGGCTTTGCAAGCCTGATAATACCAGCCCCCAGCTGTCAGCTTTACCTTGATTGGTTATCAAGACTTTTGCGTCGATCACATAATTTAAGTTAAAAAAATGGCGCGGAATGTCCTCTATTTTTGATAACTAGCTAAACTAAGGTAAAGCTGACAGCTGAGCGTTGCAGCCCAAAGTTGTGTGCTTTACCTGCGCTGGGTATTAAAAAAAAAAAAAAAAAAAAAAAAAGGCAGGAGCCCATGTCATTTTTTATTTTTCACTATCCAAATTTGTTTGCAGGGCAATTGCCCCATTTTGCTTCCTCTTGCAGCCCTCTAGCCCCTACTACAACCATTTTACAGCACAGAAATTCAGTTTACATTGACTTGTATAGGGTTCGGGCTCAAGTTCAGGTCCGAACCAAACTTGTAACTAAAGTCTGGCCAAACCTGAACTTCCACAGGTCCGCTCAGCTATTGACAAGACAGGTTCTGCTTAGGCTACATTCACACGATCGTTCCATTTTTGCGGTCCGCAAAAAAATGGTCCTATTTTTCTACAGATGCATCCGTGTGGCATCCGTGTGACAACCGCATTCGTCCCGTTCAGTATACAGTCCGTGTGACATCTATGTGACTTCCGTCTTTTTTGCGGAACGAAAAACGGGAGGAGAGTTACATGCAGTCCATGGTATCTGGCCAGATGCTGGTCCCCATATAAAGTCTATGAGGAACAGAATCTGGCACAAAGGGATAGAAGCAAGCACTAAATACTCACATCACATATCACTGTTTGGTTGCCTTCCAGCCTAAAATATCAGCCAGCAGCTGGCCAGAATTGCCGTATCCATTAGATGTGACAGTTCTGGGACTTTACCCTGCTCATCCCGAAATGCCCTGGTGCGGTGGTAAACGGGGTAATATAAAGGATTGCTACCAGCTGTGTAATCTCACCTGGCATCAAGCCCAGAGGTTGTGATGTCACGGCGTCTATCAGATACCAGACATCACTAACCCAGTCAGTAATTAAAAAAAAAAAAAAAAATTAGATGACAAATTTTTATTTGAAAAAACACTCCCCAAAACATACCCTCTGTCACCAATTTATTGGAAAGAAAAAACAAATCCAGGTCCGGCTAAATACAATAAGGGGGTCCCACGATGATCCATACTCACTGTCCCAGTCAAGAACAGAATGTTCCCCATTGGCTGGGACAGCAGTGCAGGGACTTGAGCGACCATCAATAGGTCAGCCCAGGTCACTGCAAGGGATGGCGAGAGCCGACTCAGGAGGGTAGCAAAGTACATTACCTGCGGTGATGGAAGCCGCTGCACTCCTGACGTCAGCGCTCGTCACTGAGTTTAATGTCCGCAGTGTTCACAAGCGAAGTATTGCGAGTGGCCCATGACGTCACCACTAGTTATAGTCTTGGGCCTCCTGCGAGAGGTGATGTGAGAACACGGTGGCCATGGAAGTCCGTGACGAGCGCTGACATCAGGAGTGCAGCATACTTAATCACCGCAGGTAATGAACTTTACTTATCTCCTGACGGCAACGCTCATCATCCCCGCAGCTGCTCGCACAGTGTTTTGTGGACAGATACTGACACACTGAAGAGCGGGCAGATGCTGACACACTGCAGTGCAGGCAGCCATGGGGCTGGGCAGGAGCGGGACACAGATTGCAGGGGCACCCGATGGAAGTCACATGGAAGTGCTTCAGTGTGGCTTCCGGGGATTTTGCAGACCCATTGACTTGTATTGAGTCACGGTCCATTATTACGGAACAGAATAGGACATATTCCATAATAATGGAACGGACATACGGCATCTGATCTGTTTTTTGTATGATCGGATGTACACGGAAGTGCTTCCGTGTGTCATCCGATTCTACACAAAAGACAATGAAAAGATGGTCCTGTCAGTAGGTCCGCAAAAAAAAACAAACAAAAAAAAACCAGGAACTCAACAGGACAAACAGAACGGTCATCTGAATGAGCCCTTAGTCAGTTGCTCTGAAAAAATTGTGCAGTATTCACTTATGGTATGTGCACACAACGTTTTTTTCAGGAAGGTTAAAAAGGAGTCGGAAAAGCACTTATAAAATAAAAGTAAATGTATGGATTGTAATGACTTTCTGGAAGTGAATGGACTATTGTGCAAGCGGCTTCCATTTGTTGGAGACACTATGTGCATGTACTCTTATGCCATGTGCACACGTTGAGTATTTGGTAAGCTAAAAGGAGTGAGTGAAAAATACAGCCGTGGTGCCCGTGTTGCTATCATACTTTTCCTTTGATTGTTCTACTCCTGGTTTTGGGTACTAGACCGAGGCAAAAAATTAAAGCCTCACCAAATACTCAATGTGTGCATGTGGCCTATAGGAGGGAAAAAAAATACTGCAATAAAAAGGATTGATCTCCACAAAGCATCACAGAGGAGGATGGATAGATACTAGTACAATATGGTTGGAGAATACTTGCTGCAACAACCTCAGGGATCAGCAGATAGCATGTGAAATAATAAAAACTAAAACGCAAATCCAAATGTTTATCTTAACTGTCTTACAAGAAGGAACTAAGGTTATGCACTTGAAAGTTCCATTAACGGCAAATACATTTTTTATGAAACAGTGGAATGTGATAAATTCTGTATGGGATAGTGCGCGGCTTCTCTAAATTGTAAGAAAAGTCATCAAAAAGGTGCTTAAGTGCTTAACACTTAGCCTAAGTGTTATATGAGTCGTGGAGCGAGACTACTAAAAGTTACTCCATACCTTTTTTTTTTTTTCTTGGGGGGGAGGTGGGGGGATGAAAAGCAAGGAGGTACTTTGTTGGCCATCGATATTTCTTTACTTTCTGCACAAAGTAAAGCCTCATTAAGAACATGGAATCTTTACTGAGAAGGTGGGAAAAGATCTTACTTTCTAGAGCCCGCTTTACACGCTTCAATATATCTCACAATCCGTCGTTGGGGTCAAGTTGTAAGTGACGCACATCCGGCATAGTTTGTGAGGTATCTGCGTGTGACACCTATGTGCGGTCAGGATTGAACGCAAAACCATTGATCGCAAACACATCGTATCTTTGTCTAGAATTGAACGTTTTGTTGCACGAACCTAGTCAATTGAAAGGTGTGACATCCCTCATACGATTTTGATGTCTGAGGCTATGTGCGCAGGTGTGCGCTCTGCACCGCAGCTTAAAAAAGGTCTGCTTCAGAGCGCAGCTGAAAAGCTGCGTTCTGAAGCGCCTCACAATGTCTGTCATTCACTAATGTCTGTCAGTCGGTCACCATCTGTCCCTCTCTCTCTGTCCATGTCAGTCTATCCCTCTTACCCCCTCTCTCATACTCACCGATCCCCGATCACCGGCACGGTGCTGCACGGCATTCACACTGCTCCGGCGGCTTTTACTATTTTGAAAAAGCCAGCCGCTCATTAAACAATCTCGTATTCCCTGCTTTCCCCGCCCACCGGTGCCTATGATTGGTTGCAGTGAGACACGCCCCCACGCTAAGTGACAGGTGTCTCACTGCACCCAATCACAGAAGCCGGTGGGTATGTCTATACTGTGCAGTGAAATAATTAAAAAAAAACGGCGTGCGGTCCCCCCCAATTTTAAAACCAGCCAGATAAAGCCATACGGCTGAAGGCTGGTATTCTCAGGATGGGGAGCTCCACGTTATGGGGAGTCCACCAGCCTAACAATATCAGTCAGCAGCCGCCCAGAATTGCTGCATACATTAGATGCGACAGTTCTGGGACTGTACCCGACTCTTCCCGATTTGCCCTGGTGCGTTGGCAAATCGGGGTAATAAGGAGTTAATGGCAGCCCATAGCTGCCACTAAATCCTAGATTAATCATGTCAGGCGTCTCCCCGAGATACCTTCCATGATTAATCTGTAAGTTACAGTAAATAAACACACACACCCAAAAAAATCCTTTATTAGAAATAAAAAACACAAACATATACCCTCGTTCACCACTTTAATAAGCCCGAAAAAGCCCTCCATGTCCGGCGTAATCCAGGATGGTCCAGCGTCGCTTCCAGCTCTGGTGCATGGAGGTGACCGGAGCGGCAGAAGACACAGCCGCTCCTGTCAGCTCCACGCAGCTAATGAAGGGAATAGCGCGATCAGCTGAGCTCCCCATCCTGAGAATACCAGCCTTCAGCCGTATGGCTTTATCTGGCTGGTATTAAAATTGGGGGGGACCGAACGCCGTTTTTTTTAATTATTTATTTCACTACACAGTATAGACATGCCCACCAGCTGCTGTGATTGAGTGCAGTGAGACACCTGTCACTCAGCGTGGGGGCGTGTCTCACTGCAACCAATCATAGGCGCCGGTGGACTGGGAAAGCAGGGAATACGAGATTGTTTAATGAGCGTCCGGCTTTTTCAAAATAGTAAAAGCCTCCGAAGCAGTGTGAATGCCGTGCAGCGCCGCGCCGGAGATCGGGGATCGGTGAGTATATGAGAGAGGGCTGCTCAATTCAGTTACTCAGGAGTTTAGCGGTCACCGGTGAGTCCTTCACTGGTGACCGCTAATCAGGACGCGACACAGACAGAGCCGCAGCATGACAATGAAGTCGGGTGAAGTTAACCCGAGTTCATTCTGATCGTGCGGCTCTGTGTCTGCTGTCATATGCAATTCAGCTCTGCTACATGGCTGTCTGTGTCTGTTGTTAGCGGACATGTAGCAGGGCTGAATGGCAGATGACATAGTAAAAACGCATCCCTACACATTACACACGCTTGGCAAGTCAATAAATATATAGAAAAAAAAAAAAAAAAAAAAAGGTGCCCAATGCATAAGTCACAGAACACATGATCTAAAGGATCGCACACAAAATTGATCAATTTAACATAGACTACTAACGCACGCGTGACAGCAAATGAACGACCTACGTGCGATCTCATTAGATCACATATGCGATCTGGGCGTGTCACATCGCAAACGTGATTGCACACCTAATTGTAAGGTGTAAAGCAGGCTTAGATCAAGCTTAGATTTTCATACGATGTGATGTTCATAGTGGTATCGCTCACACTGGACAGTGCATGCAGACAATGGCAATAATCAAGCAAACATGTTTTTTTGCAACCAAAAAAGAATTTAATTAGATTGCTCATAATTACTTAGGTTATGGCATACCATACCATATGAAACTTGGCTTGTCCAACAGTGGAACAACCATAAATCACAGTATTGTGAGAAAGGCCTATTTAAAAAAAAAAAAAAAAAAAAGTCTGCCAGCACAAAATGACTGTTCAAACCAAGAACAAGTGCTGTGTACATCATGGCAGGGCCAAACATAGCAGTACTCCTTCCCACCTGCAGGTTTTCCTCTCATCTACACCTCTTCCTCATCTTTGATTTACAGCTCTGGCTTCATAGACCCAGAGGATTGAGATCGATGGAAAACCAGTAGATGGGAAATTGCATCTTAAGGTTTGGCCACACTAAGGCGGGCTTTGCACATTACGAAATTCCATGCCGATGCTGCGATGTCGAGTGCGATAGTCCCCGCCCCAGTCGTACGTGCGATATCTTGTGATAGCTGCCGTAGCGAACATTATCGCTACGGCAGCTTCACAAGCACTCCTGTCCTGCGACGTCGCTCTGGCCGGCAAATCGCCTCCTTCCTAAGGGGGCGGGCCGTGCGGCGTCACAGCGACGGCACACGGCATGCGGCCAATAGCAATGGAGGGGCGGAGATGAGCGGGATGTAAACATCACGCCCACCTCCTTCCTTCTCATAGCAGCCGGGACGCAGGTAAGGTGATGTTCCTCGCTCCTGCGGCTTTACACACAGCGATGTGTGTTGTCGCAGGAACGAGGAACAACATCGTACCTGTCGCTGCACCGGCATTATGGAAATGTCGGAGACTACACAGATGATACGATAATGACGCTTTTGTGCTCGTTCATCGTATCAAAAAGGTTTTACACACTACGACATCGCAAGTGACGCCGGATGTGCGTCACTTTCGATTTGACCCCACCGACATCGCACCTGCGATGTCGTAGTGTGCAAAGCCGGCCTAAAGGTGCCTATACCTGGTTTGAACCTTCATTCCGTGCTGAAAGCCACTAAATGAAAAGTCTGTTTTGAGGATAGCTGTCCCACTAAAATAAATAATGAGACTATTACAATCACTATATTACAATAAAAGAAATATTGGTTTACTCACCAAAATAAGTCCAGATATGAGGGATGATGTGCCAGTCAGAGCCACGTAAAACTTAGGCGTTAGCGTGTTCAAAAACATACTCACTAAAAGAGAAAAAATAAGAATATACAACATTTACCACATTTATCAGTGACTATGTGAGCATTAGTTACTCTCTACACAGATGCTATAGTTCGTGCAAATCAAAATTCTGACAGGTATTTTATTGTCCAAAGTGAAACCATTTAGGATTTGGCCATCTTTTCTAGGTTATGGAAATTTACTGCAACTACTGCTTTGAATGTCAGGTACCAATTAAGCCTAGAAGTAATTAGGGGAAGACACGTGATGACGGTTAGCAAATATCTTACAACATGTTCCATTCTATCACCAGTGTTGTACTATGAAAAATTAGGACTTCCATAAATGTTGGAAATGTTGGTTACGAAATGTATGGACGTAAAAAAGGTTGTTACATTACTGACCACAATTTGCTTTCAAAACAATTATTGTGTATTTCAATTACAGGCCAGTTGTAATCAGGTGGGAATAATACTTTCTGTATCATTTGCAGTATTTGTTACGTGGCTAAAATGTGAAATTCATGAGTCAGTCAATAAAAAAAAATCTGTAAATGTTAAGGGGTTTTAATTGCACTACATTTAGCAACTTACAACCACCCCTCATACACACACACACACACACACACACAAATAAGCCCCCCTCCTGCCCACCGAATTCCCAGAATTAAAGGATACAGCGTATGTGTGACCACAACTCCAGTCACGTCTATAGGACCAACAATTCTACAGGAGTGTATAGAGCAATGATCACTCATTCGTGTATGTAGGGAAGAAGGGGGGGGACTGCAAGTGGAGGGAGGAAGAAAAACCGCAGCATGATTCTGCCATCTTCTCCCTCAGGTAGAAAGATACAGGAACTTTTCTTTTAGGTTATCACCCCTTTTACCGAAGATAGTAAAATATTTACTCTAATAAAAAAGGGGACAGAAGTTGTGCAAGTAATCAGACAACTCTACGACTTAAATGGCTACCACATCTAGACCATAGAGATTCTCAGATGAGAAGATATGCAGACAGCAATGTGTGACCTGTATGAACATCGAACATCTAGAACGTTATTTTTTTAGGGGATGTAATATATATCAGGCTTTGCTTGGAAAAAAAAAAAAAATTTCGCTATGAACATTAATAAATATACAATTGTTACAAATTGTTATACTTTAGCAAAAAAAAAAAAAAAAAAGGAGGTGTGGAGAGCTATCCTCATGTCAGTTAGGAAATTGAGACTTGCGAACATTATGAAGATGGAGGATATCCAGAGATGCTAGAAGTTGTATTTTCCCCTCAAGTGACCCAGTTTATAATAGACTAGACATAAACGAGTTAGGACAGATCAGTCATATAAGGAAGGTGCCAAAAAGAAAAAAAAAAAAAAGAAAAAGTAATACCTTCCACACATTTGCCGATTCCACCCTGCAAGACCATTGACATATCAGCTATAGGTGGGAATGAAACCCAAGTGGGTTTATGTGGGTTAAAAAAAAAAAATAAAGAAACCTTCTTTCATGGGGAGATCTAAAAATGTGTGATTGAAAACACCGTGGAACTTTGAGGAGGGCGGCTGATATCAGACACCGGCATTCATGATTAAGAACACTGTTCACCTACCAAGTCACCTCATGCGAGGAAGGCATTTCTTCATAGGGCACGTTCTAATCCGTGTAAAGCTGTATTAAAATGTAAGCCAATTACTAAACCACATTATCCGGTTTTATTTAAAAGGTATTTAGCAGCTTTTGTTTTAAACTCTAACAGATTTCTTTTTTTGTTTGGAGATTCTGTAATAAGAAGAAAACTTGTATAATTTATTCTTTAATGGAAAAAATATTGGCTTTAAAATTAAAAAACACATCTAGTATCAAAAGTGAATATTGGAATGGTCTGACATCCAGTGCAGTAATCGTGAAGTAGACGCTCGCTAAAACGACGCCAGTCTCAGTTCTCCATTTATGTTACAACCCAGCATATTCCTAAAACATCAGACGGTGTGCAGCTTGGATCCGGGGCTTTAGTGGTTTGCTGGATGTCATTTTAGAAGGCTTCAAAATTTATAGTACAGGCAATTACAGCAAGAGTACTAAATATGTGACCTTAAAATGGAAACCAGTGAGCGGAAAAAAACTATTTATGGAGGAGTTGTTCATTTAATTTTACATTTTAAAATAAATCATTGCTCAAACCAAAGCACAGGCGTTATGTGCACCCTTGGGGGTGACCAAATATTTAAAATCACCTTCCCACCTGCATATTTTGCACAAACCATCAAAAAAAACCCGCTAAAAACAATTTTTATTACATTAATCTAAAATCTGGTATCCAAAAAACAACAATAAATATTTTTGGGTAAGGTGATCAAATGTTTTTTGGTAGGGATTGGGCAAATAGCCCTCTTTCTTCCCCTACCTAACCGCGGAGGTTGACACCCTAAGGTCACGAAATGGCGCCCGCACTCAACGACGGCTTGCCCTTCTTCCCCTGCACTGGTATAAACGTGCAGCTAATCTGGGAATTACGGGAGATTAGCTGCACATTTAGACCAGTGCAGGAGAAGGGCGGCAAACCGTCGTTGAGTGGGGGCGCCATTTGGTGACCTTCGGGTGCCAACCTCCGCGGTTAGGTAGTGGAAGAAAGCGGGCTATTGGCCCAATGCCTACCAAAAAACATTTGAGCACCTTACCCAAAAATATTTATTGTTTGTTGTTTTTTGGATTTTAAGTTAATCTAATAAAAAATAGTTTTTAGGGGTTTTTTTTTATGGTTTGTGCAATATATACTCCCTTTCAAGTTATTTCTATTTGGTTTTTGCTCACCTGCATGTTTTCCCATATGACAGCTCTGGCTATATAGAGCCACAGGATAGAAATAGAAGGGTGTGATAGGTGGAGTACAAGTGTGAACTTGCACCTAATGCTTGGTCACACCAATGGTGCACCAGGCACATGTACTGTTTGAACAGGCATTTTGTGTTGACAGACTCTATTTAAGTTTAAGCGATATCCACATTCTATGTTGGTGGTAATTAGAGTCAGGGCCGTATTTGCCATTAGGCACTTGAGGGCACGTGCCTAGGGCGGCGCCTTCCAGGGGGGCGGCGCCCAAACCAAAATTTAAAAAAAAAAAAAAAAAAAAAAATTTTTAAATCTTCCTCCCTCCCTCCTCCAAACTCTTTATTAAATCCGGCGCCTTTTTGGAGGAGGGAGGGAGCGCACAGTCATTTATAGTCGCGTCTATAACACGCGAATATAAATGACACTGTGAGCGTGCCGGCACTTACTTCCGGGGTCAGAGGAGCTGTAATCAGCTCCCCGCCCCGACGTGCTGCCGTGCGCTCACTGTGCAGAGGTCACAGGAGCGTGAGGCCGCGCAGAGGAGGACTGGAGCCGCCGCCGGAGATGGAGCCGCCGCCGGAGATGGAGCCGCCGCCGGAGATGGAGCCGCCGCCGGAGATGGAGCCGCCGCCGGAGATGGAACCGCCGCCGAGCAATATGTCAGATGCCGCCGCCACCGCCACCGCCACCGCCACCGTGGAGAACGGGAGATGCAGCCTGGAGCAGGTAAACGCTTTACAGCCGAAGACAGCGCCGAACAAGCAACCCGGGGGGGGGCGCAACATGGAGGATGGGGGGATGGAACATGATATGGGGGCGCAACATGGAGGATGGGGGGATGGAACATGATATGGGGGCGCAACATGGAGGATGGGGGGGATGGAACATGATATGGGGGCGCAACATGGAGGATGGGGAGGATGGAACATGATATGGGGGCGCAACATGGAGGATGGGGGGATGGAACATGATATGGGGGCGCAACATGGAGGATGGGGGGATGGAACATGATATGGGGGCGCAACATGGAGGATGGGGGGATGGAACATGATATGGGGGCGCAACATGGAGGATGGGATGCAGCATGATGTGGGGGTGCAACATGGAGGATGGGGGGGGATGCAGCATGATGTGGGGGTGCAACATGGAGGATGTGGGGATGGAACATGATGTGGGGGCGCAACATGGAGGATGGGGGGGGATGCAGCATGATGTGGGGGTGCAACATGGAGGCTGGAGGGGGATGCCACATGATATGGGGGCGCAACATGGAGGATGGGGGATGGAACATGATATGGGGGCGCAACATGGAGGATGGGGGGATGGAACATGATATGGGGGCGCAACATGGAGGATGGGGGGATGGAACATGATATGGGGGCGCAACATGAAGGATGGGGGGATGGAACATGATATGGGGGCGCAACATGGAGGATGTGGGGATGGAACATGATGTGGGGGCGCAACATGGAGGATGGGGGGGGATGCAGCATGATGTGGGGGTGCAACATGGAGGCTGGGGGGGATGCCACATGATATGGGGGCGCAACATGGAGGATGGGGGATGGAACATGATATGGGGACGCAACATGGAGGATGGGGGGATGGAACATGATATGGGGGCGCAACATTGAGGATGGGGATGGAACATGATATGGGGGCGCAACATGAAGGATGGGGGGATGGAACATGATATGGGGCGCAACATGGAGGATGGGGGGATGGAACATGATATGGGGGCGCAACATGGAGGATGGGGGGATGCAGCATGATGTGGGGGCGCAACATGGAGGATGGAGGGGATGCAGCATGATGTGGGGGTGCAACATGGAGGCTGGGGGGGGATGCCGCATGATATGGGGGCGCAACATGGAGGATGGGGGATGGAACATGATATGGGGGCGCAACATGGAGGATGGGGGAATGGAACATGATATGGGGGCGCAACATGGAGGATGGGGGGATGGAACATGATATGGGGGCGCAACATGGAGGATGGGGGGGATGGAACATGATGTGGGGGCGCAACATGGAGGATGGGGGGGGGATGCAGCATGATGTGGGGGTGCAACATGGAGGATGGGGGGGGAAGCAGCATGATGTGGGGGCGCAACATGGAGGATGTGGGGATGGAACATGATGTGGGGGCGCAACATGGAGGATGGGGGGGATGCAGCATGATGTGGGGGTGCAACATGGAGGCTGGGGGGGGATGCCGCATGATATGGGGGCGCAACATGGGGGATGGAACATGATGTGGGGGCGCAGCGTGGAGGATGGGGGGGATGCCGCATGATGTGGGGGCGCAACATGGAGGATGTGGGGGCGCAACATGGAGGATGGGGGGGATGAAGCATGATGTGGGGCGCAACATGGAGGATGGGGGGGATGAAGCATGATGTGGGGGCGCAGCATGGAGGATGGGGGGGATGAAGCATGATGTGGGGGCGCAGCATGGAGGATGGGGGCGATGAAGCATGATGTGGGGGCGCAGCATGGAGGATGGGGGGGATGAAGCATGATGTGGGGGCGCAACATGGAGGATGGGGGGGCGCAACATGGGGATGGAGCATGATGTGGGGGCGCAGCATGGGGGATGGAGCAGAATGGGAAAATGAGGGAGGGTGGTGGACAGTATAGCAAATGGGAGTTACAGTATGGAGAATGAGAGGCATGGTATGGAGAATGGGGTAGCATGGGGGGGGGCATGGTATGGAGAATGGGGTAGCATGGGGGGGGCATGGTATGGAGAATGGGGTAGCATGGGGGGGGCATGGTATGGAGAATGGGGTAGCAGGGGGGGGGGCATGGTATGGAGAATGGGGTAGCACGGGGGGGGGGCATGGTATGGAGAATGGGGTAGCACGGGGGGAGGCATGGTATGGAGATTGGGAAAGCATGGGGGGCTCGGTATGGAAGGGGAACCATGGTGGGCTTGGTATGGGGGGTCTTGATATGGAGAAGGGGCAGCATGGGGAGCGCTCAGTTAGGAGCCTGGGAGGGCTGGGTATACAGAATGCGAAGCATAAGGCTCATTATAGAGTGGGGACAGCATGAGGGGGGCAGTGAAGTGGGGGATGCATGGAGAGGTGGGGACAGTGGAGGTCATAGTTCATAAGTGAGGAAGGTCTGGAGGGTATAATTCAGTGGGGAGGACAGTGGGGTTTTCATGTGAGGGGGCAGTGTAGTGGGAATGTTATAGGAGAGAATGTGGAGGCTGTATACTATAAGTGGCACGGTGTGGGGTCATTCTTTGTGCTGTGAGCTCAGTGATGGGCAATTATTTATTCTTGGGCACAGCCTTGGGCTTACTTAGGGTGGTTACTCTTTAGTGAGGAGAATTATGAGTCTGTCACCAGGTTTTTGCCACCTAATTTGAGAGCAGCATAATGTAGGGGCAGAGATCCTGATTCCAGTGTTGTCACTTACTGGGCTGCTTAGTGTAGTTTTGATAACATCACTGTTTAATCAGCAGTAGTTATCATTACAGGACTACTTGGTGTGCTGCAGGTAGTCCAGCATATTCATGAGCTCTGTATAACTGCGAGATCTGCAGCAGAGAAAATGACAGCAAACAGCTCAGTAAGTGACACATCGCTGGCATCAGGGGCTCTCTCTACATTATGCTGCTCTCAGATGGGGGAGCAAAACCTGGTGACAGATTCCCTATACGGGCACCATTGCAGTATGTGCTGCAGCAAACCAAACAAGAGGGAAGTCTTGGGAGACGCAGGACAATGTGTTGCTAAGAGCGATGACATTTTACTTTTACTCCCAAAATGCCAATTAATCTGCAGACACATTTATACAGGGGACGTCGCTCTGGCATGTACAGTTTTACCTTAATATTATATATATGCAAACTGTTCTGTCCCCCCTGGTACGGCCGATGTCTTGGTGCAGATGTGCACCCTCCTATTTGCATATTAAAGACAGTCCCTCGCCCTTAGGTGAGTCAGTGCTGTTTAAAATCACTTAGCATTTCTGCACGTGTCCTGACACTGGAGGAGCAGAGTAGCACTCCAAGTGTCAGTGTGTGTGCGCACGCAATGTGACTGCAGTGTCAGTGTGTGTGCGCACGCAATGTGACTGCAGTGTCCGCGTGGGTGCGCCTGCAATGTGACTGCAGTGTCCGCGTGGGTGCGCCTGCAATGTGACTGCAGTGTCCGCGTGGGTGCGCCTGCAATGTGACTGCAGTGTCCGCGTGGGTGCGCCTGCAATGTGACTGCAGTGTCCGCGTGGGTGCGCCTGCAATGTGACTGCAGTGTCCGCGTGGGTGCGCCTGCAATGTGACTGCAGTGTCCGCGTGGGTGCGCCTGCAATGTGACTGCAGTGTCCGCGTGGGTGCGCCTGCAATGTGACTGCAGTGTCCGCGTGGGTGCGCCTGCAATGTGACTGCAGTGTCCGCGTGGGTGCGCCTGCAATGTGACTCCAGTGTCCGCGTGGGTGCGCCTGCAATGTGACTCCAGTGTCCGCGTGGGTGCGCCTGCAATGTGACTCCAGTGTCCGCGTGGGTGCGCCTGCAATGTGACTCCAGTGTCCGCGTGGGTGCGCCTGCAATGTGACTCCAGTGTCCGCGTGGGTGCGCCTGCAATGTGACTGCAGTGGGTGCGCCTGCAATGTGACTGCAGTGTCTGCGTGGGTGCGCCTGCAATGTGACTCCAGTGTCTGCGTGGGTGCGCCTGCAATGTGACTCCAGTGTCTGCGTGGGTGCGCCTGCAATGTGACTCCAGTGTCTGCGTGGGTGCGCCTGCAATGTGACTCCAGTGTCCGCGTGGGTGTGCATGCAATGTGACTCCAGTGTCCGCGTGGGTGCGCCTGCAATGTGACTGCAGTGGGTGCGCCTGCAATGTGACTGCAGTGTCTGCGTGGGTGCGCCTGCAATGTGACTCCAGTGTCTGCGTGGGTGCGCCTGCAATGTGACTCCAGTGTCTGCGTGGGTGCGCCTGCAATGTGTCTCCAGTGTCTGCGTGGGTGCGCCTGCAATGTGACTCCAGTGTCCGCGTGGGTGTGCATGCAATGTGATGCAGGTACGTTCTGACACCTGGTTGCTGCCTGTATTTGACTGCCGATTCAATGAGGGAGGTTGTTGAAGTGAGCAGACAGCACATCACAGCGCCGTGTGCCCCTCCTCACTGTGCTCCTCCTGTGTTGGATGCACACATGCACTGACGCTTGGAGTGTGCCGCTGTGCTCCTCCTGTGTTGGATGCACACATGCACTGACGCTTGGAGTGTGCCGCTGTGCTCCTCCTGTGTTGGATGCACACATGCACTGACGCTTGGCGTGTGCCGCTGTGCTCCTCCTGTGTTGGATGCACACATGCACTGACGCTTGGCGTGTGTCGCTGTACTCCTCCTGTGTTGTGTGCACACCCGCACTGACGCTTGGAGTGTGCCGCTGTGCTCCTCCTGTGTTGGATGCACACATGCACTGACGCTTGGCGTGTGCCGCTGTGCTCCTCCTGTGTTGGATGCACACATGCACTGACGCTTGGAGTGTGCCGCTGTGCTCCTCCTGTGTTGTGTGCACACCCGCACTGACGCTTGGAGTGTGCCGCAGTGTTGGGTGCGGTGCAGCAGGAGATCTGGTGTTACGGTGCTCACTCTCACCAATGGATCACTATTAATCAAGACACAGGCCTGGCTAGTATTTTCCTATATTTCGGTGGTATTGTGCACACAGGCTTAGGCCGCGCAGAAATGTCCTCATTTTCATATCAAATGTGGCTTTTTCAGTGAACATTAAAGGGAACCTGTTACACCCTTTTTCAATTTTAAACTGCCCCCCCTCTTGTTAGTGACGCAATGTAAGTGATGCACATTTTCTGACTATAAGGACAATGGAGCAGTTTAATATTAAAGGTCGTGACCAGTTCCTTTTAAGCTGAACTATATGGGTGGGATTATTTCTCCACAGATCATGTCCCCCATATAAATATTTCCGCAGTCTAGGTGTCATTTTGGGGTGACAGATTCCCTTTAAGTCAGCTTAAAAATCATCTCACCTGACGAATGAAAGTTTTTTGTCGTGCATCGGGTGATGGACACTGTTTAGATAAATCAGGTTCCCATCTTTGGCTGCAGTGTGAATGCTGCTTTTAAAGGGGTTTTCTCACATTGGGAACTTGCCCCCTATCCTTGGGATGGGGAATAACTTTCCAATCGCTGGGGGTCCGACTACCGTGGCCCCGAATGTTTCCCAGAACCAGAACTTGCAGACAGAATGGATTCCGGGAGTAAAATTTCATAGTCCTGTCTCCTGAGCTGTGCACTTAAGAGGTCTTTTGAGCAATTGGTGGGGGTCTCAAGTCCCACCCCATGATGCCCCTTCTCCCTACTGAGCCCACCTCTGCCCTACTAATCTCCTCAGAATTAATGGACCTAAACCTATAAGATCTCGTCCAAAAGTTAAGTCTACTGCCTGGGACTAATCAGTATTGTGGTTCTTATATGGTCCACAGTCTAATGATGGCTGGTAACAACTACCAGCATCTCCTTACCATTGTTAAGGACATACTGAGAGTTGTACGTTAATGCAATACATAGATGTATATGGGTCTAACCTGACACTGCACTTGATTGCTGTGTGAATTTGGCATTGTATTCATGTACTGATGGTGGTTTTGGCGATGTATTGTCTTCAGGGTGGGTTTGGTGATGTGTTATGGTGTTTAGGGTGGTTTTGATGATATTACTGTATTGACAGTAGTTCTGTTGATGTATTACTGTACTAACTGTGGTTTTGGTTACGTATTATAGTATGTAGTGTGGTTTTAGTTATGTATTACTGTACTGATGGTGGTTCTGGTGATAGTCATGTGGCTGTTGTAATCTTTACCTTATCAGTCTTGATCCTAAAACATAGGGTCAGCGTGCTGGACTAAAAATACAGCTATCTGCATGTCTGTCAGCCGAATAAGTAATAGACTAAAGCCCCCATACACTATAGTCTGATTTTTAGGCCGGCAGCTATCTTGCTCGGCTCTCCCATATACAGGAGCACTCATTCTGCCAATTGTTTGTGTTCTTTATTAGAGCCGCTGCTGGACATCTCCGACAGCAGCTTATCATTTAGAGGATAATAGGATCTACACTCCGTAATTGGACATTCTGGATCCTTATTCCCCTGACAATCAGAATTGAGAGCCCCTGTTCACATTGGGCTATCAGCAGAACCTGTCGATATTGGCGGGTTTAGACAACTTTAGGTTAATGTGTATGGAGGTCTTAACTACTATCTGAAGGCTCTGGGCTCTATCAGGGCATGTGCACACGTCTTGTAGATGTCTGTGAACCCCCGGAATTATTCAGACAGAAAACACTTTAGGACAGTCATCATTTTATCCTGAAGCAAATATTTATTTTTTTTTGCTGTGGCTTCTTGGTTGTTTTTTCCAACATCTTTTAGCTACTGGATTTTACTTATTTTTTTAAATGAAGTAGTAAGCGGCATCCAAGCAGCAGGCGCCATATAATGGACCGGTCACAACTAGTAAGCGGCATCCAAGCAGAAGCCGCCATATAATGGATCGGTCACAACTAGTAACCAGCATCCAAGCAGCAGCCGCCATATAATGGCCGGTCACAACTAGTAAGCGGCATCCAAGCAGCAGCCGCCATATAATGGACCGGTCACAACTAGTAAGCGGCATCCAAGCAGCAGGCGCCATATAATGGACCGGTCACAACTAGTAAGCGGCATCCAAGCAGCAGGCGCCATATAATGGCCGGTCACAACTAGTAAGCGGCATCCAAGCAGCAGGCGCCATATAATGGACCGGTCACTGTCAGCCGCTTCATGTCTGAGGAAACCTGACGCGCTTAAAAAAACTCCAAAGACTGAACATATGGACAGCAAGTCGTTTTACATTGCAGTGTATGAGTTCATTTCTTTAATATTTAGAGTTTGGGTTTTTTGGGCGGGTTATAGGGCGGATCTGTCTGGAAAAAAAAAAAAAAAAGCTGTGTGCATATAACCGTAATCTGACTGATCAGAAGGGGGCGCCACCACTGACAGTGCCTAGGGCAGCAAAAACCCCAAATACGGCCCTGATTAGAGTTGAGCGAGTATCTAACTATTCGTACTCACTATACTCATAACGAGTAATGTCTAATACTCGCGTATTTGTTCTGAATAGCGTGTGCAATACAAGTCAATGGGGGAAAACTCGCAATGTAACGAGTAACTCGAATGCCATACCTTTCATGCGAGTAGCGAAAAATACGGCATTCGGGTATTCCCCATTGACTTGCATTGCACACTAGGTGTAGTTACAATGTCATTTAACTACACTTAGTTCTACAAGTAAAGCAAATTAGCCTGTGTACCACAATCATATTCAGTTACTTATTCTGCATACAATATGCATGAAGTACAGCGTGCTAGCCTTGTCTTGTGTGCCGCCTGCACAGGGCACAAATTTACTCTATACCCCAAGTCATGGTGCAACAGATACGCATTGCGGTTCATACTTTTATTGTTTCTCCTGGCACAAAACAAGTTGGTAAGTGAAGAAAATAAAGGGTGCCTAGTACTTTAGGACTGACATTACAATGCGAATTTATTCCTAATGTATTGAAGAGTACACCCAATCAGAGTTCACCGGGATACATTTGGAGTTGTAGTACCTTGCACGGTATGCTTTTTTTAATCTTGCAGTCAATGGAAGATATCTAAAACAGGAATGGTTAGATACTTTCAACTGTACATTTGGGCATTTTTACAAACTGCTCCTCCGATGAACGTGGCGGGTGTACAAATGCAGCAGTTGTGAGATTCCGTGGCGTGATCACAGTTTCTTAATCTCAGTGCCGCTTTCATTCCTTATATGACTTCTCAATCTAAGATCTCCCTATCTCCTACAAATCAGGGTTATTCATAGGAAACAGAAACCTAAAGGTATATTTATAGAGTATGTAGAAAAAGCAGAGCATTATGGTGACACACAAGCACTGTATGAATTTCTAAAAGAAGTCTATTTTTCTAGATGTAGCCTCCCATGTAATTATTCCCTCTTCCATTCCCCCCTCCAGTGCAGTAATGGTCTTCATTAGTGAACATTTTCTATAGTGAATAACTAGTGTAAATTTTGGTGGGATTAGTCATTGCGAATTTTTGCAGTATGCGTTAAAACAAATGCTCATCGCTCTGTATAGCAAACATTTTTTTTGCAGTAATACTATAGTAACATATGATTATAGTAGCTTATTTTATAGGGACTCATGCCATTATAGCAATCAATAGAGACATCCACTAATGTAGCATCTGTCAGCATGACTGTTGGGGTGCGCTATAGCGATAGTAAATTGCACTGCTATGTTACACTTCGTGTGCGGCTCCCTCAATGTGAAGGAGTATAGCTGCACAATGAGAGCACCATATAGCTTAGTATGCCAGTCATGTTGGCTGCTGCATCTGTACATGAGACCTCATGATGACACATGGTCATTGTTCCCTGAGGATACACATCAATTATGTTGCATGCAGACATGCCAATTAGTTGTAACTATCGAATAAAAGTGGGATAAATGTGGTGCCTACCTAAATAGGGAACTCTACTGCAACATAAATAAGCTCCAAAATAGGACACAATTACTTGAAAGTAAAGAAAACCATGGAACATCAAGTGTAAACAGCAGAAATAGGTTAGTTTTGTGAAATGTCTATTTAATACCAGTGTTCTTCACAAAATAAGAATTCTGGAAAGGCGCCATTCCAGTAGTGTCGGCACTCTCTCCCGGGGCTCATGTGATTTCGCATCATGTGAGACCTGAGCCCAATCAGCGCCGGCTTCACTGTCCCAGTATTTGGATGTATCAGACGCCAAGAGGAAATGAGTGGTCAATTTGTGTGAAGCCTGGGACAGTGACGCCAACGCTGATTGGGCTCAGGGCTCTCCGGACATAATATCACGTGAGCCACGCCAGAGCGACTGCTTACACCACTGGAATGGCGCCTTTCCAGAATTCATTAATGGAGTACACCTGTATTAAATAGATATTATATGAAAACTAACGCCATTCCAGGTTTGTCAGCACTCAACATTACGTGAGCCCCAGGAGAGCATGTCATGAGAGCCGTGAGCTCATTCTCCTCTTGATGTTTGATATGTCCTGAGGCTGGCATAGTGAAGCCGGCGCTGATTGGGCTCAGATTATATAACATCACCTGAGCCCCAGCAGAGCGAGTGCCAACAGCCTTGAAATGGCACCCTTATTTTAAAGGGGGCAAAGTGATTGAGAAGGGGTTGTCAGAGTAGTGGACAACCACTTTAGTTTGTCTATGCCCATGGGATGTTTCATTCAAATGCACCTACATGCCCTAGCTATGGCTTTTATACTAGATTTCTCATGACTGGTAAATCAGTTCCTAACATAAAAAGGCATAGTTACTATGGGATAAACAGCCATACCTTTACATCCACATGTAAAGACATGCTGACATGTTCCCTCTAAGTAACTATATTCCATCAAACCAGAATTATACAGCAAAATGTACTTAAAGAAAACAAACAACTTTTCAGCAATCTGTCATAAAGATTAGTTTTTTCCTGGAATATTATGGCTGAAAATAATACACCTTTTGCCCATAGGGAAATCATGTAATCTGAGAATTTGGGCAGTTGCAGCATATGGCACGTCTGTGTTGTCTTACATGTAAACTATAAAATTAGTATGCAATTTGCAGAATACTTGTGAGTCAGGACATTTTCAACTTGTCTTTTGATTCTGTGAGTAGCCTTTTAAATGCTTAAGAACAAAAGTGATCACCGAAGCCAAAAAAGGGGTTCTGGATCCAGAAAACGGAGCTCTGCCCTGTCTAGAATGGAGTGAGGTATATCTTTGTACCGTGTTAGCCAGCAGAGATTAAAAAAAAATAAATAAATTGTTTAAAAGAACCGAGTCCTCAGTGGTTGATACCTTTTAATGGTTAGCTGGTTATAATAGCAAGCTTTTGAGACTACTCAGGTCTCTTCATCAGGCTCAGTATAACACAAAATCTGAAGAGTCACATATTTATACACATCAGGACATAGAATCGAGTAGTAAATAAGACAAGTTATGTGAAGCAGAACTATCACTATGGGAAGGGGACAATCAGTTCAGAGATAAGGAGTATGAAAGTTTTATTGTCCTCTAATTGGGGTCTGGTCCAGAGTTGTGATGCCCCCAGATGGTCTGAGGAGCACATTTCTTAATTGATATAAAAACACATAAATCCATGTGACACATTCATTCCTGCTCTGAATGTGTCAAAGATAATCATACGTTTGTACTCCCAGACCCTTCTGTCTCTCTGGGATTTGAAGTTTCCTTTCAATACCAGCAATTTCATGTCCATGATGCTGTAGTCTGGGTTACAAAAATGTTTGGCCACAGGTAGATCTATCCATTTTTTCTGTAAATTGTGTGGCGATGAGAATTCATCCTTGTTCTCAGCTGTTGTCCTGTCTCCCCTACATATAGACCTCCAGTTGGACATTTGGTACATATAAGTACACCACATTAGTTGTGGTGCAGCTTAAGGTACCTGGGTTCTTTTAGTGATGATGTGATCTGGGAATCTTGAATGGAGTGTAGATGCACATGGGGGTCCCAGCTGGCCAGCCACAAGTGATCAGTAAATTATCACCAATGCCATGTGTCTGAGATACCTTTTGATTCAGGGAATACCTCTTTAAGCACATAGGTTACAGTACGAGCCATGTGGAGCAATTCTACAGTTGAGTAGCAAATTTTCAAAATAGATTTCAATTACTGTATTTTTCAGTTTCACTACAAGAAAAAGGAAAATTGGGGTGTATCTTATAGTCCAAAAATAGCTTATCTGGCTCGCTGTTGGAGGGGTGACCGTGGATAGGGAACAGAGAAGGCAGAAGCAGAGTCGCTGCAGCAGGAAGTCAGGAGGCGGCAGGAGTGGGCGCTGCTGCGGGCACTGGGCTAGGAGGAGGGGGATGTCCCAGCGGCATCAGTAATTGTAAATCCAAAATGAATATTCACTGCTCCCCATATCCATAATCCCACCCACCTCTCAGCACCAAGGTCACTGACACCATCGCCATGAGGTGGGTGAGATTATGGGTGCGGGAAGCACTGAATATTAATTTTGGATTAATTTATGCTTGACTCACTGACCAGCAACTCTGAATTTACAGTTTACAGGAAGAAAACTGGAGAAAGGTAGAGCAATAAAAACTACATATCTTGAAAGGGTTACCCAAGCCCTATTTCAGGATACCCTTAGTATAGGCCTAAAAAATAAACCTTTATAGATTCCCTTCAGCATAGTCAAATTACATTGCACGGCCACCTGTTAAGGTGGCTCTGCAGTTGTTGCAAACTACAATTCCCATCCTGCCTAGATAGCTTGTGATGATGGGAGCTGTAGTTTGGCAACAGCTGCAGAGCCACACAAGTTGTGCAAAACTGCAGTCCCCATACAATAGTGCTGCCCAATCTGTGGCCCTCCAGCTGCAGATCCCCGTAACAGGGTCAGCAGCAGATCTCCCCGATGTAGTCAGCATTAAATATTTTAGACACATTTTTGCTTCAAAATGGTTTTCCCATGTTTGTCCACTAAAACCGGAGGGTGTCTTATGGTCCGAAAAATATGGTACACATGTAGATTTTGTTGCATATTCAACACCAGTTTGCAGAAAACTATGCAGGTAGATTTGGGGCCCCAATTCAAGCATTTTACAGGATTTATAACTAGAGAGTTAAGGCCACGTTACACGCAACGACATCGCTAACGACATATCGCTGGGGTCACAGAATTCGTGACGCACATCCGGCGTAGTTAGCGATGTCGTTGCGTGTGACACGAGCGACCGCTAACGATCCGAAGAACTTCAAATATTGTTGATACGTCGTTCTTTTCCAAAATATCGTTGATCTTTTTGAACGCAGGTTGTTCGTTCCTGAGGCAGCACACATCGCTACGTGTGACACCCCGAGGACAGACAGTGTTCCTGCGTCCTCCGGCAAAGAGATGGGAGTGACGTTAATGAGGCTGCTCTCCACCCCTCCGCTTCTATTGGATGGCCCGCTGTGTAACGTTTCTGTGACGCCGCACGAACCTCCCCCTTAAAAAAAAGAGATTGTTCGCCGGCCACAGCGACGTCATTAGGAAGGTATGTGCGTGTGACGCGTACTACTGATATTATTCGCCACGGGCAGGGATTTGCCCGTGAAGCACGAACGACCGGGACGGGTGCGATCGCTAGCGATGTCGCTGCGTGTAAAGCAGCCTTTACCATTTCAAGAACCAGAAATGGATTCTTTAAGATATTTTTTAAAAATGTCGACACAGATTATAACTACAGACCGGTTGAACTTTTGTTCAGAAGGTTCAGCAGACTTTAGATAAAGTTCAGTTCTGAACCGGGACCTAACCTGATTCCCATTGGAAGTCAGTGCTTGTATGTGGGGGGAGCCAAACTGCCCAGCCAGCCATAAACCGATCACCTTCGGTAGAGGGCGGGGTGCTGTTTGTTGTTTTTTATTCATACATTGATCACGCTGTGGTTACCCCCAGTGTGAACCATTAAAACACTGCATACAGCTTACACTGGGCCGAAAGCTGAGCATATCCGTGCACCCCCATGGTCGATCGAGTGATCAGCATACGCAAAGCACCCGAACTCCAAACTCTGTTCTTCTTGTAAAGTCTGTTTGGTACGACCACTGAACTTTACTGTTCAGGTCCGCTCATCTCTAATTATAACCAATTGGTGAGGCTCACTTTCTAGCTTGTAAGGTCACATAAAAATAAATAGAATATTTTTTTATGAGGTTGTGTACCGGAGCTTTGTGGGTTATTTATTCACCACTCAATGTGGTCTACTTTCAGAAGGTTTCTAGTACACCACAAAACAGATGGTTCTAGGCGGTCATCATTGGTGTTAACAAAATTTACCAGAAAAGCAGGTTGTGTAAAGATCCCCCTCAGAGTTGCTACAGAACTAAGGATTAAAGCTGGATTATACGATCCATGTCATACGCTGCTCCCGAGTACACAGTGAACCGTCATAGTCTGTCCTCATTTGTGTGTAACAAGATCAAAATGCAAATCAAATGGGAATACTTTCATTTCACATAAAGACATGAGTGAATTAGAGAAAACAAAAACAAAACAGCTGGTGCATTGGATTATGTATTCGTCTGATGCAATTTATTATACAACAGCACAATTATGCATAGATCAATGGCCACACATTGAGGCCCCCATTCAAAATGTTCATTTTACCAATCTTTTAGGAAGACGACATTTTTTTCCACCTCAAAGACAAAAATTAGGATATATTTATCACACATACAAAGTATATACCATTCCAGATAGATTCCACTCAAAAATTTCTTAGCATGACGCAATGTGTTCTAAAACGGTACTGATGTTTTGCAGGGTCATTATGAACAAAAGAGGACTCTGGATGGCGGGAGAGAACCAATGTTCTAGACAAAAAGTAATCTGCTCGAATGACCCTTTTAAATTGCAGATCACGTTTATAAATATTAAATGGGGAAATTTCTGAACGGAGAAAATTCTCAAGAATTCGAGACCTACAGTAATCATTTGTGTGTTCTGTATTTACTGTTACAAGATTTCTACATTATTCCAAATCAATAGCCGTTTGAAAAATACTTTTGATTGTTACTTGTCCGTCACTCAGTTTCTGTGGTCAAAGCTGGAGGTTCCCATGGTACCCCACCAGGAGACGCAGTATTGGTGCAGGAATTTGGTGTATAAATTTCAGTACAATAACTCCATCTCTTGGCAAAAAAACCCCGCGTTTTTCTGCCAGGAGATGCGGGTCTCAATGAACTGAATGAGTTCACCTGAGATGAGGTCACTGAATTGGTGGAGTACCGTGGGAACCTCCAGCTGTGACCACACATAAGCTAAGTGACATCAGGGCTCACAGCTGTGGCTCAATCAGTTTCTGCCTGAAACCACAGTCATGTTTTCTAATGTGCCAGTGCGCTGTGACTTCAGTATGTAGCAGAGTCGGAATGGTCATGTGACCTCTTATGGATTACCTTTGAACTGGGTGTTTGGGATTAATAAATTGGAGTAAGAGGGTGGGGGTTTTTTTAGATTTTATTTCAAATAAAAGGATTTTTTCGGTGTTTGTGTTAATTTTTCACTTACAGTATTAGTAATGGGGAAGGGGGCTTCAGACATCCATTACTAATCTAGTGCTTAGTGGCAGCTATGAACTGTTATTAACCTCTTCTATTACCCCCGAATGCTCACCCAGATTGCCCTAGTGCAGTGGTTATCTATCAATTCTGGGCAGCTGCAGTCTGCTTATTTTAAGCTGGGGGGAGGCAGTGACCATGGGAATACCAGCCCCCAGCTGCTGGCTTTATCATGGTGGTATCATAATGGGGGGGGGGGAAACCACACAGTTTTAATTATTTAGAATAATAAAAAAAAAACAAAAAAAAAACAAAACAAAAAAAAAGGCAAAAACAAAAACACAAGGGGTTCCTCTTTTGATACACAGCCAATATAAGCACACAGTGGAGCTGCAGCCTGTAGCCGTATGCTTTATCTGAGCTGGGTATCAGAATATGGGGGGACCCTGTCAATTTATTTTTACATCACTATAGGGATGCAGACAGCATGTGGAATTCTAACCAATTAAAGATGCTGTCACACAGGGTGTGGGCACAGTGTGATCGCAACGAATCAGAGATGCCGTGACTGACTGTGGGCGAAGGTAAACAGTGAATATGTATGAGGTTTAATGAGCGGACCCGGAAGTAGTATTACAGCTACATGGGAGCCTTGACAAGTATAACGCTCATGCTTTATTTTGTTTTAATTTTTTCCTTTAATTATCTGGGATAGATGGAGTTCCCTGAGAACTCAATGTTCGGGGTCCGTGCATGGACACTAGGTGTCCGGTATGCACCTTGAACTTTACAGTTTGGGTCAGCTCATCATTATCCCGGAACGCTTCTTGGAAAAAAAAAATCCCAAAAGGAGAAAGTGACTTTGTGAAGTGCAGCAACTCTTGTGCCCACTAAGAAAATATTGGGCATTACCAGTTCGATCATCCTTATTTTTGTCCATCAATAGAAAAAGAACCCAAGAAATGAAGGAAGACAACACATGTCTTATGTATGCAATTTATGGGATAACGGAGGCAGACATTTATGACAAGGTTTGGTCCCCTTTACTATGAGAGCTTAAATTGAGCCAGGACCTCAGAGGTAACGCTGTACAGGTATGCATGTGTAATCATGCCCATTAATAGCAAATCCATGGATTTTCAGTATACACTAAATTGTATGCATATTATCTATTTGTCACAAACATTGCCTACCCCCAGTACACATGACTCAAGCGCACCCAACAGTCAGGTCTCATATCCACACCACACTTCTTGCTGCCACCACTTGCCATTTCTATAGGCCAACAAGGCCTGGTTGACACAGTAGTAGGCTAAAATAGCCAACTTTAACAAGGAGTTTAAGGTTACAAAATAGCTAAAATAAAAAAAAATATAAAAAAACAACTCACACAAAACAAAAAAAGCAGTTACAGACTAGATGTGAGAGTGATTCTTTACAGTGGAGTTACTGCAGAAATTTCGGCAAATCTAGAATTTTAATTTTTTCTGTCTAGGCTCTGACCGAGTTTTTGTGTTTGAGTCTGAGATATTAGAAAAGATTTTATCCACACCCATAACTAGTCAGGTGAGATGAAGATGACTATTGTATGCAAGGAATGATGACATAAGACAAAATTCTAAGTTATATCAAGTTTTCCCACACGAACCATTTAGTGGAATAATATGGCCCCCAGATTTCCAAGCATGCCATCTTCATCCCAGTAACACCAAACATTACAAGGATATATCCATGATTCGAATTCATTTTACGTTTGAGGTTTTTTTTGCCAAGGCCCAAAATCCTGGTGCTTAAACCAACAGAAGCGATTTTGTCCTCAGATCAAATATATATCTGTGGATGGTGTTTATGTCAGATTATCATCAATATGGGAAATATTGCATTTCCATTGCCACCTGATGTCTCTGGCATGGGCACGAGGTGACCATTCTACCTAGAGGGCAATCATCTTCACATTTATCTAATAAGGAATTATACAGTAATAGTTTACTCTTCCAGAAATTATGAGCTACTCGCTAATTAATTCACAATCAGGCGATCCTGCCAGGTGTCCAGTGATATTGGACTGATCTAATCCCTAACACTATTTATAAAAAATGAAGGGTTAACCAAGCTAAAGAGCCGCATTGACAGGATAAACTTTGCAATTCTCCATATCTAACTAAAAAAGTATGACATCCCATTTTGGGCTTTTGAAGGTAGATTAATAGGATGCAGCTCATCTTTTGGGTTTCCATCAGTTCCGCAGTAGTTTTAGCCTACAAACAACCCACTAATGTAGGCAATCACCAGGAAAAGCTTTTAGCATGAGCAATGAAGCTGGTATATATAGCAATGCATGCTCAGCTTTTCAAATATTGGGACGCATTAGTGCAATGATTTGTATACACTCAAGATGGAAAAGGATATCACTTTGTCATGGCTGAATGTCCTCGATGAAAAACCAAAGTAGAAAAAAAAAAAGTCGCCTCATTAAACTAAAGAAATATAAATTAAATTCATATAGAGATCTAAAAAGGAATATCATCTATAGTCATGGCCGAAAATTTTGAGACTTAGGGCGGCTTTGCACACTACGACATCGCAGGTGCGATGTCGGTGGAGTCAAATTGAAAGTGACGCACATCCGGCATCGCATGCGACATCGTAGTGTCTAAAGCCTAGATGATACGATTTACGAGCGCAAAATCGTCGTAATCGTATCATCGCTGCAGCGTCGGCGTAATCCATAATTACGCTGACGCGACGGTCCGATGTGGTTCCTCGTTCCTGCGGCAGCACACATCGCTGTGTGTGAAGCCGCAGGAGCGAGGAACATCTCCTACCGGCGTCACCGCGGCTTCCGTAGGATATGCGGAAGGAAGGAGGTGGGCAGGATGTTTACATCCTGCTCATCTCCGCCCCTCCACCGCTATAGGTTGCCTGCCGTGTGACGTCGTTATGAAGGAAGGAAGGCGGGGCGACGGCCAGAGCGACGGTCGCAGGGCGGGTGAGTGCGTGTGAAGCTGGCGTAGCGATAATTTTCGCTACGCCAGCTATCACACGATATCGTACCTGCGACGGGGGCGGGGACTATCGCGTGCGACATCGCAGCATCGGCTTGCGATGTTGCAACGTGCAAAGCACGCCTTACACAAATTTTGGTTTTCTCAAAGTTTGCCGCCTCAGTGTTTTTAGATTAATTAGGAAACATGGACACTGAGTATTTGGTGAGTTTTTTACCTCAGTATTTATACACCTTGTGCGTTTCGTGAGGTTTTTTTTACCTCAGTACTTGTAAGACAAAGCCAGAAGTGAAGAGCCAGAGGAAAGGTAGAATATAGAGGCGAGCACCACTTTTGTATTTTACACCCAATCCTGGTTTCGCCTTATAAATACTGAGGTAAAACCTCAAATACACGTGTGCACATTGTCCTAGTCGGATGTTTCTTTGCTACTAAAGTTCAAGTCTAAGAATTTCATGGCTTATTAAAAACTTTTGTATAAACTTGACAGATTTGTCAAAGACTCCATGTTTATAGCGCTGATGCTTTCCCATCCCATCCCCCTCGACTTTTGAAATTCATCTTATCAGCTCATAGGATAAATCCTGACTGATGTAAACCCATTCTTGTCTAATCAATGCTTACACTTTATTACAAAATTGTTTTCGTTTGTACACAGGGGTTCTCAATGGGATAGAGATCTGGGGAGTTTCCCGGCCATTGACCTAAAATTTCATCATTTTGTTTACGGAATCACTTGTTTAACACTTTTCCCTCGTGACACTGATCAGTCATTCTGGAAAAAATAAATATTGTTCATCAAATTGTTACTGGATCTTAGGACACATACACACACACACACACACACACACACACAGATTCTAAAAGATTCATCGGGTTTTAAAGAGGTATATTTCAAGTCGTATTTAGTGTTGAGCGGATTCGAACTGTAAAAATCCGGATCCGCGCGGTTTCAGAGTCCGATCCGGATCCGACCCGGTCGCGCTTCTCTTCTCGCTCATTCACATACATGGGTCCGGATTCCGGATCGGACCCAGATTTCTATTCAGATCCGCGACGGATCCACCGGACACGGATTATTAGAAGTCCGCTCAACTCTAGTCGTATTACATACACAATAGTGAATGGCACATCATAATGAACAAACTCTCCAAGTTTAGCACAGAACGATTTCAAAAGTTCTAGGTGTCCTTTAGTCACATGATATATCTATCCAGTTTGGCCCAACCTCACTGCAGCATGTCCTCGTCGATGGTTATTAGAGCAGAGTAGAATCGAATGCCATCGTCGGCGGGCTGTACCTGTGTAAGCAATATGGCTGAGGAATGCCAAGTTCATGATGTGTGGATTTCTGTGGGCTATGTGCAAACATGTATTGTTCGCCTGTAGCGCTCGGTAGTCCGGGGCTTTTACATTTGTTCAAGCATCCTTTGGCCTTAAATTGACAATGCAAACGCAGAATGCTCTGGTGACCCGATGGGTCACTTTCCTACGGTCTTCAAAATGCTCGCTACACGGTAACAATTGATTTACACTTCTCAAAACGCAAAAACACAAAACATTTTCTCTTGCGTAGTCGCCATTTTTGTCACTGATGCTACTCTGCCACCTGGTGAGTGACATGCAAGTCTGCACACACGAGTTACTGACTCAGAGACATGATCTTTCAATACATTATTATTACAAAAAGGTAAAATTGATATCTTTGCAGTAATAATAGGAATCTTTTATAATCATCCCGTATACAACCCCTAGCAAAAATTATTGAATCCCCTGCTCTGAGGATGTTCATTCACTTGTTGACTTTAGTTTTGTGCCATGTCTGTGATTTGCTTTTTTTAAACAAAAGTAATTTCAAATGTCAACTTTCTGGTTTTAATAAACACTAAAAAAAAAAATCATGAAAACATAATGTGGCAGCCAGTAACGGTTACTTTTCAAAACCAAACAGGGGGAAAAAATTATGGAATCATGAAAAACAAAAAAAAACAAAAAAAAACACTCCAATACATCACTAGTATTTTGTTGCACCACCTCTGGCTTCAATAACAGCTTGCAGTCTCTGAGGCATGGACTTAATGAGTGACAAACAGTACTCACCCTCAGTCTGGCTCCAACTTTCTCTGATTGCTGTTGCCAGATCAGCTTTGCAGGTTGGAGCCTTGTCATGGACCATTTTCTTCAACTTCCAAAGATTTTCAATTGGATTGAGATCCGGACTATTTTCAGGCCATGACATTGACCTTATGTGTCTTCTTTCAAGGAATGTTTTCACAGTTTTTGCTCTATGGCAGCATGCATTATCATCTTGATATATGTTTTCATCATCCCCAAACATCCTTTCAATTGATGGGATAAGAAAAGTGTCCAAAATTTCAATGTAAACTTGGGCATTTATTGAAGTTGTAATGACAGCCATCTCCCCAGTGCCTTTACCTGATATGCAGCTCCATATCATCAATGACTGTGGAAATTTAGATGTTCTCTTCAGTTAGTCATCTTTATAAATCTCATTGGAACGACACCAAATAAAAGTTCCAGCATCATCACCTTGCCCAATAGAGATTCAAGATTCATCGCTGAATATGACTTTCATCCAGTCATCTACAGTTCATGATTGCTTTTCCTTAGCCCATTGTAATCTTGTTTTTTCTGTTTAGGTGTTAATGATGGCTTTTGTATGTAAATCCCATTTTCTTTAGGCGGTTTCTTACAGTTTGGTCACAGACATTGACTCGAGTTTCCTCCCATTCGTTCCTCATTTGTTTTGTTGTGCATTTCCTCTTTTGGAGACATATTGCTTAAAGTTTCCTGTCTTAATGCTTTAATGTCTTCCTTGATCTACCAGTATGTTTGCCTTTAACAACCTTCCCATGTTATTTGTATTTGGTCCAGATTTTAGACACAGCTGACTAAACAACCAACATCTTTTGCGACATTGCGTGATGATTTACCCTCTTTTAAGAGTTTGATAATCCTCTCCTTTGTTTCAATTGAGATCTCTCATGTTGGAGCCATGATTCATGTCAGTCCAATTGGTGCAACAGGTCTCCAAGGTGTGATCACTCCTTTTTAGAAGCAGACTAACAAGCAGATCTTATTTGATGCAGGTGTTAGTTTTGGGAATGAAAATTTACAGGGTGATTCCATAATTTTTTCCCTTTGTTTGGTCTTGAAAAGTAACAGTTACTGGCTAGCACATTATGTTTTTATGATTTTTTTTTTTAGTGTTTCTTAAAGCCAGAAAGTTGTCATTTGAAATTACTTTAGTTTTGTGCCATGTCTGCGATTTTTTTTAAACAAAAGTAAACAACTGAATGAGCATCAGAGCCAGGTGATTCCATATTTTTTGCCAGGGGTTGTATATAAAATCAGGTGATTTTTCATATGTATATATCTTCACTAATATATATATATATATATATATATATATATATATATATATATATATATATATATATATATATATAGAAGATATATATATATTAGTGAAGAGATATATATATTAGTGAAGAGATATATATATTAGTGAAGATAGATATATATATATATATATATATATATATATATATATATATTATATATATATATAGATTATATATATATATATATATATATATATATATATATCTTCACTAATATATATATATATATATATATATATTATATATATATATACACATTATATATATATATACATACACACACATATATATATAAGCAAAGTCAGAACAGTGGAGGCATATTTTTGACACCCTTCAAACACATCTATGTGCGGTCTATTTTTCACTGGCTGGTGGCTACCATAGTTTGTATGGAGAAAAATAGATGACACAAATGCACATTTTTCACACTTTCTGGGCGGCTGGTTGTTTGTTTTTGTTAACATGGTAAACAAAAAAAAAAAAAAAAAACAACACTGGCACCCCCTACAAATTGTTGTATCCCAAACTATGGTAGCAGAAATCAGTAACCGCCTCGTGTTCTAAACATTTATTGGTTTTCGTAGATTAACACAGCTAGGCTGCCCGTAAAATCAGGGCTGGGGACAAAGTAACTAAAGAAGGTGGAAAGAAATCAACGTGAACCCGACTCCTGGACTAGTCCCCCCGACACCAGGGACAGTGTTAACAGTTTTACTCTTAAAAATACTGGAGAGTACAAGGTGGATGTTTGTAACGCAGGAGGCAATCTTTGGCACATATGAATAAGCCTATAGGTTTCCTTTAAAAAGGGAGACTGTTATATTATACTGTCCCCAATGTCTTGTTAGTGATGAAATCACCAACATGATTTTGTCAAACAAAAGTTCCCCGTACTTCTCAAAAAAAAACCACTATGATCAGGTGAATGCACCTTCTATTTCAGTCATAGGGGTGGCACTTGCCTTTGGTTCAGTCACGGTCAGGAAGGTTCTGTCTTCACATGATGTACGCCCCCCCCCCCATGGTGATTGACTGCCATGACTGGCCCGATGTCACACCAATCTGCTATTGAATTCCGTGCTCAGACTGCCCCTCAGCTGCCCGCACATGCGCATCCCTCTCTTCTCAGATCAGAAACGTCTGTAGCGCGTGTGCGCCCAAGGAGACATGATAAAGCGCAGAATTCAAAAGGAGACTGCCGTAACATCGGCCAGTCACATCAATCACAATGCGGGGGGATGCATAATTTGAAGACGGAGCCTGACTGACTGTGACTGAACCAAAGGCAAGCACCACCCGACTGAAACAGAAGGTATCTAATGCATTCACCTGATCATAAAAAGTATTTTGTTTTGATTTTTTAATATAAATATGGGGAACGTTTGTTTGACAAAACCATGTTAGTGCTGCACATTGCATCACTAACAAGACGTTGGGGGCAGCAGACTATCGAAAAAAAAAACATAACATGCCTCCCTTTAACAAATGATATTTTACAGTACATGCAGCCTAGAGCAGATAACTAGTACAAGTGACCGAAAACAGGTTTTGAAAATATATGGTCACACGTGTTACATTGTAATCTTGTATTGCTCAGCAGAAGATTAGCAATTAAAGGGTCTGCTATTTTTTTCCCAGCAGAATGGACATTTTTTACGCATGGAACCACTTTTGTATTGTAGCTTTGCTCCATTTTCTTAAAGGAAAAGGATCATCAGGGTGCCCCCTAGCAGGTCTGCAACCCTCAACTGCTTATATGGTTAGGTAGCTCCTCTAAATAAAGTTAATCCATACATTTCATGATAAATATGTGGATTTTTCAATTACTTAGCCTCAAATTTTCTAAAGACGCAAAGAAGGCTGCAAGTGCTCCAGGCAGGACTTCACCTTTTTCAAGCCTCTGCCTCATTAAGTCAAGCACCTTCCATTCCTCTGTAAATTATTTTGCCAATATCCAGCGATACACAGCCAGTGAGCCGTCAGTCACACAGTGGAGGTACAGGTTCGGGAAGTGCCCTCTCGCCCAAGCACTTGCAGCCTTATTTGCAGATTGATAAAAATGTGGAATTCTTGGTTTTAGAGCTGTGGATTTTATGAAGAAAGGTATGGACTCTGAATCATGTGACACCAGAGAAGTCAGCAATCGGCATTTTATTAATACACACTATACTACATATGCATTTACACAGATTTAGGGGATCAAAATAAATACATTACTCAAGCTTTCAAAGGAAGCACTCCTGTTTGAGATTTAGTTTGCAACACTGCAGAAAATGTTAATCTTTTTGCTGTAGTGCATATGTGACAACCTTGCCGCAGGGAATATGAATTATGTGAAGCTATTCAGGTCATTCTTGCTTGGGAAATAAGCATAAGAGATATTCTCTCAAGAGATATAAGGCATGTATATACATACATAGTGCCTTGCAAAAGTATACACACAGACACACACAGACACACACACACTAGCTTTTTACCTATTTGTTACATTACAACCTGTGTTTAAATATTTTTGTAATCAGATTTCTGTGTGATGCATCAGCACTAAATAGTCTATATTGGGGAAGTAAAGTGAGAAAAAAAAATTACAGCCAAAACTTTAACATTTATGGGACAAAATAAAATTGCCATATGTGTATATATTCTCCCCTTTTGTTATGAAGTTCCTAAATATTTCTGGTGCAAGCAATTACCTTTATAAGTCCCATGCTTATTGAAATAAAGTCTACCTGTGTGCAATCTAAGGCGGGCTTTACACGTTGCGACATCACAACCAATATATCGTCAGGGTCACAGTCAGTGACGCACATCCGGCGCCAGTAGCAACATCGAAACGTGTAAATCCTAGGTGCGACGAAGAACGAGCACAGAAGCGTACAATATCACTGATCAGTGTAACGTCGTTCATTTCCATAATGTCGCTTCGTCCGCAGGTACGATCTTGCTTGTCGTTCCTGCAGCTCCACACATTGCTGTGTGTAAACCCGCAGGAACGACAAACATCTCCTTACCTGCATCCAGACCGCAATGCGGAAGGGAGAAGGTGGTCGGGATGTTACGTCCCGCTCATCTCCGCCCCTCCGCTTCTATTGGCCGGCCGATTAGTGACGTCGCGGTGACGTCGCCGTGACGCCAAACGCACCTCCCCCTTGAAGGAGGGATTGTTAGGCGGTCACAGCGACGTCACCGACCAGGTATGTGCGTGTGAAGCTGCCGTAGCAATAATGTTTGCTACGGCAGCAATCACCACATATCGCATGTGCGACGGGGGCGGGTGCTATCGCGCTGGACATCGCTAGCAATTGCTAGCTATGTCGCAACGTGTAAAGCCTGCCTAAGTGTCCCATGATCTGTCAGTATATATACACCTTTTCTGAAAGGCCACATAGGCTGCAACACCATTTAGCAAGAAGCACCAGTAACCAAACAACACCATGAAAACCAAGGAGATCTCCAAACAAGTTAGAGACAGTTATTGAGAAGTACAAGTCAGGGTTTTAGTTCTAAAAAAAAAAAAAAAAAAAAAATAATATATCCCAATCTCTGATGATCCCCAGAGCACAATCAAACCATTATCATATGGAAAGAACAATGTACCACACAAAGCCTGCAAAGAGGGCTGCCCACCAAAACTCTCAGCTGGGGCAAGGAGGGCATTAATCAGAAAGGCAGCTCAGAGACCAAAAGGTAAGCCTGACAAGCTGTAGAGTTCCCAAGCAGAAACTGCAATATCTGTCCATACAACCACAATATGCCATACACTCCATAAAAGCTGGCCTTCATGGAAGAGTTTCCCGAGAAAAGTCTTTACTTGAAGCAAAAAAAATTGGAAGGCTTGTTTTAAGTTTGCCAAAAACATGGGACACTAGCCACCTGAATGGAGGAAGGTGCTGTGGTGGAAGGTGCTGTGGTCGAGACCAAAGTTGAAATTTTTGTCCTCCAAGGTAAACAATACGTCTAGTGCCAAACCAACACAGCTCATCACCCCAAGAACACCATCCCCACAGTGAAACATGGTGGTGGCAGCAGCATCATGCTGTGTGGTTGTTTATTCATCAGCAGGGATAGGAAAAATTGTGCAGCTCAAGGGGGAAGTAGGAGGATACAAAATACAGGGATATTCTTAATCTAAATATGTTTCAGGCTGTGCGTGATTTGAGAATGGGATGGGGGTTCACCCTCCAACAAGACAATGACCCAAAGAATACTGCTAAAGCAACACTCAAGTGGTTTAAGGGAAAACCTGTAAATGTATTGGAATGACCTAGTCAAAGCCAAGACCTTAATCCAATTAAGAATCTGTGGTCAGACTTGAAGATAGTTTCCTCTAGAGAACAGCAAACTTGAAGGAGCTGGAGCAGTTTTGCCTTGAGGAACAGACAAAAATGGCAAGATGTGGAAAGCTAATATAGACTTCTCCATAGCGACTTGCAGCTGAAATTGCCACAATAGGAGGCGCTACAAAGTACTGACTTTAGGGAGGAGGGGGGTGAACAGTTAGGCTATGTGCGCACGTTGCGTAATTACATGCAGTTACGCTGCGCTTTGTAGCGCAGCGTAACTGCATGCGTCCTGCGTCCCCTGCATAATCTATGGAGATTGTGCAGGGGCCGTGCGCACGTGGCGTCTTAGAGCGCAGCGCTTCGGCTGCTGCCCGAAGCGCGCGTTCTAAGAAGTGACATGTCACTTCTTCCGTGCGCTTTGCCAGCAGCCCCTGCTCTCTCTAAGGCAGGAGCTGCATGCAGAGCGCACGCTCTCTGCCGGCACCATGCGCTTCAGAACGGAGCTTTTCAGCTGCGCTCTGAAGCGCTCCTTTTAGGTGCAGTGCAGAGCACACACGTGCGCACATAGCCTTATGCACACTGAAGTTTTCAGTTATCTTGAAGTATTTGTTGTTTGCTTCACAATAAAATGAAAACCCAATGTTCACAGTTATAGGCATGTTCTTTACATGAACGAATGCAAACACACAACAAAAAAAAACCACTATAAAATTCCAGGTTATGAGGTAGCAAACCAGGAAAATTAGAATGTGACATTTAAGAGATAAAAATGACTAGTTGAAGGATCCAGGGATGAGCTAGCTGGACAGGGACCCACTTTTTATCTAGACTGATAGGTAGAGACTAGTGATGAGCGAGTATGCTTGTTACTACTCGGTACTCGCACGAGTATCACTGTACTCGGGCTACTCGGCGGGTACCGAGTAATTTTGCGATACTCGTGCTGTACTCGTGGTCTTCATCCCTGCATGTTGGCGCTCTTTTGAGAGCCAGCCCTCATGCAGGGATTGGCTGGCAGACCACTGCAATGCCACAGCCCTGTTAGTTGTGGAATTGCAGTGATTGGCCGGCCTGCACAGCATGACCGAGCCTTTATACCGGCGGGCGCGCTGTGCTCTGCACACAGCCATCTCATATTCCCTGCTTTCCACGCCCACAGGCGCCTATGATTGGTTGCAGTGAGACACGCCCCCACGCTGAGTGACAGGTGTCTCACTGCACCCAATCACAGCAGCCGGTGGGCGTGTCTATACTGTGCAGTAAAATAAATAAATAATTAAAAAAAAAAACGGCGTGCGGTCCCCCCAATTGTAATACCAGCCAGATAAAGCCATACAGCTGAAGGCTGGTATTCTCAGGATGGGGAGCCCCACGTTATGGGGAGCCCCCCACCCTAACAATATCAGTCAGCAGCCGCCCAGAATTGCCGCATACATTAGATGCGACAGTTCTGGGACTGTACCCGGCTCTTCCCGATTTACCCCAGTGCGTTGGCAAATCGGGGTAATAAGGAGTTAATGGCAGCCCATAGCTGCCACTAAATCCTAGATTAATCATGTCAGGCGTCTCCCCAAGATACCTTCCATGATTAATCTGTAAATTACAGTTAAAAAACAGACACACCCGAAAAAATCCTTTATTAGAAATAAAAAACAATAACAAAGTCCCTCATCACCAATTTATTAACCCCGACAAACCCTCCATGTCCGGCGTACTCCACAGTCCTCCAGCGTCGCGTCCAGCTCTGCTACATTCAGGTGACAGGAGCTGCAGAATACACCGCCGCTGCTGTCAGCTTCACACAGCAACTGAGGTGAGTAGCGCGATCAGCTGCTGTCAGTCAGGTAACTCACGGCCACCGCTGGATCGAGCGGTGGCCGCAATTAACCTCAGTGACAGCTCAGCTGATCGCGATACTCACCTCAGTTGCTGCATGGAGCTGACCGGAGCGGCGGTGAGTAGCGCGATCAGCTGAGCTGTCACTGAGGTTACCTGCGGCCACCGCTGGATCCAGGTAACCTCAGTTACAGCTCAGCTGATCGCTATACTCACCTCAGTTGCTGTGTGAAGCTGACCGGAGCGGCGGTGTATTCTGCAGCTCCTGTCACCTTCATGCAGCACAGCTGGATGCGACGCTGGAGGACTGTGGAGTACGCCGGACATGGAGGGGTTGTCTGGGTTAATAAATTGGTGATGAGGAACTTTGTTAGTGTTTTTTATTTCTAATAAAGGATTTTTCGGGTGTGTTTTTTAACTGTAATTTACAGATTAATCATGGAAGGAATCTAGGGGAGACGCCTGACATGATTAATCTAGGATTTAGTGGCAGCTATCAGCTGCCATTAACTCCTTATTACCCCGATTTGCCAACGCACTAGGGTAAATCGGGAAGAGCCGGGTACAGTCCCAGAACTGTCGCATCTAATGTATGCAGCAATTCTGGGCGGCTGCTGACTGATATTGTTAGGCTGGGGGGCTCCCCATAACGTGGAGCTCCCCATCCTGAGAATACCAGCCTTCAGCCGTATGGCTTTATCTGGCTGGTATTAAAATTGGGGGGACCGCACGCCGTTTTTTTCAATTATTTAATTATTTATTTCACTGCACAGTATACACACACACACACACACACACACACACACCGGCTGCTGTGTTTGGGTGCAGTGAGACACCTGTCACTCAGCGTGGGGGCGTGTCTCACTGCAACCAATCATAGGCGCCGAAAAGCAGGAAAGCAGGGAATACGAGATTGTTTAATGAGCGGCCGGCTTTTTCAAAAGAGGAAAAGCCGCCGGAGTTTAATGAACAGCTGTGCAGCGCTGCGGCAGTGATCGGGGAACGGTAAGTAAGAGAGAGGGGGGAGAATGACCGACAGACTGTGAGAGGGGGACAGACAAGACAGAGAGAGACCGACAGAGCGAGACCGACCGACGGGAGATAGAATGAAAAAAAAAAAACGACAGACATCGCTAGTAAAAAGCACAAAACGTGCGTTTTGGACATCGGAGTGCCACACAATGTTTTACGAAAAATCTTTCATGTATTAATCTCAAAAAGTAACATACACCAGCTCTATCTCACTATTGGGTATGTGCCCTTAACATTTCCGCCATGAAAATTCATTTTGGTGTCATTTTGGAAGGTTTTCTGGTGAGTCCGTAAAAATGGCGTAAAACGCGGACAAAATTGTTCACAGCTGTGACTTTTGAATGATAAATGCTTCAAGGGGTCTTCCCCATGCTGTTTCCATGTCATTTGAGCACTCTTCTGAGACTTTTGTGACATTTTTAGGGTTTCAACATGCTGCCGGGGGTCATTTCAGAAAAATACTCGGGTCTCCCATAGGATAACATTGGGCTCGGTGCTCAGGCCGAGTACACGAGTATCTTGGGATGCTCGGCCCGAGCCTCGAGCACCCGAGCTTTTTAGTACTCGCTCATCACTAGTAGAGACCCGTCAGTTTACAGTCATAGGAAAATAAATGACACATTCAATAAAGTAGATGTAACAAAATAATGCTGTGCAGTAGTGTAGTCAGTACCTTTATTGATGTTGGAGTGCATTAATACACAGCATTCTTGAGAGCTCACCACAGCATCTCAGTGGGTTGAGGTCTAGACTATGTTCACACCGACCTTAATGAGGGGGCATGCTGGAGACAGATGCTTCTGATTTATGATGAGGAGAGCCTCCGTGTGCTACATCACAAATCTCACTCCAGTAAAGCAGTGGAGTGAGACTTTGTGTATGGAATGCCACAGATTGTCATGAATTACACAAGCTGTGGCGCTCCATCCCAACCATGCTCCTGCTGTCATGGGTGTGTCACGTTCAACAGACTGTCCTGTGGTGTCCAGCAATAGAAGGTCACAGTCTTTGGCTGCGCAAAATGCTCCTCGACTTTTTTATTCCTGTGGTTAGTATTCAGTGTACTAGGTATCTCCTCTGCTGGGTTTTCATACTTTTCCCTTTAAGAACCTGCAGAGCTCCTCTTCCATTCAGCTGCTAATCATCTGTATTTCGCTTTTGGGTTAAATACACATTTTCCCTGGACTTGTACTGGTGACATTCAGTTCCTTCACAAGCTCTGGATGTAAGCAGGCAGCTTGCACTCATCTGTAGGATCATTCCTGCTCTTTGCTTAACTTCTTACTGAGGCACCTGGAGATAAGTTGCTCATGCCATTTCCCCATGTATGTACTCCCTGTGTCTTCTTTAGTGTTTAGTGGGGTTGATGACGAGCTCATCCCACCAGTTTCCCATCTAGGGTCATCCCAGGGTCAGGTATCCAGCTCGGTGAATAGGTGCGGACCCTATAGTAGTGAGGGACCCCAGAAGCCAGCAGTAGGCTTGGTCAGGTCACCATCCCCCGTTCCCTAGATGCAGGGTTTCTTTTCCCTTCCCTGTCGCTTTGTACTCCCCTGTACCTACCGTGACACCCGCTCTGCCTATTTTGCCAGACCTGGGAGAAGCTGCTGTGAAAATGCCAAAAGTTGCAAAATTTAGGCTTAGCTCACTGCAAAATGTTGTCTTTTCAAAGCTTTTACACCAGAATAGATGCTTTGATGAGGCCTATGACTTGACCATTATAACAGCTTTCTTTTTTTCCTTGTTTAGCCATTTAGATGTGGATTTGTCGATGTTCTTGGATCAATGTGGAAATGCAGTAAAACCAGAAAAGCAGCATTTCTTAATAGTTGAAACCCCAGCAGCTTCAGCTTTGCTCGAGGTGACATTCAATCGATACAAATGACAGCAGTCACTCATTGGCTTCAGCGTTGGAGTGGTGCGGGATTAGAGAGTAGTAGTAACTTGTCATTTTAGGTCTTTTCTTCAGAATATCCTATATTAATACTTCATGTGAAAATAGGATACTTTGTAATCAGAGACATCAGCTTCTTAATCTTCTTGGACTGATTTAGTCAATTTGGCCAGAATCACACTTGCTAGTGCATCGCGTGTAACTCGCGTGAGTCTCTCATGGTAGAACCCGGCATGGCCGCACACTCTCCTGACAGGAGCAGGTCGGTTGCATGTATCTCTATGCAGCTCAGACGCTCCTGTATGCATAGTGTGCGGCCATGCCGGGTTCTACCATGAGAGACTCACGCGAGTTACACGCGATGCACTAGCAAGTGTGATTCTGGCCTTTAAGTGTAAAGTGGTCTTCAGTGAATGCAGATTTTCACGTTATTCAGATTACGGGTGACAGTTGCTGCTAATAAAATTCTATGGAGTTCCATGAAGTTAGACTTCAAACAAACATGTAATGGGTCTTTTCTTCATCATTGTAATCTCTCCTTTCACCCATTTTCTACAATACCTTTAATTACTGTGGAAGTAGCATAACCGGGTTTCTAAACCTTAGCTAACACTGTAAAATCTGGTGACAGATCCACTTTAAACTACATAAATTACCAAATAGATCTTAGACCTGATAAGCCTGATTTACCTTTTTCTTTATATAAATATGTAAAAAGGAGATTTCTTTTTTTTTTTTTAAAGTTTCCCTAACAATATCTTATCATTTTTAATGAGAATTATTCAGCCATTCTGATTTTCAAAGTACATCCTTAGGTCTATTTAATAATGAATGCCCTTTGTATTGAGACCTCTGGTTACAGAACTGCTTTACATTTTTGGAAAACCAGTATGACATTGAAATCTAATTTTTTTTTCCACCAGAGATAATTTATGGAAGCTGATGAGGGACAGACATTTATTATGCCCAGAAAAAAAAATAAAACCTGAGAAAAAGAAAAAAAAAAAACAAAGTTTTACCCCCCCTTCATAGCTGTTATAAATAAATAGTCTGCTTTACAGTACCTCAAGCTTGGTTCACACTAGCGTTGAGCACATTAATCCAGGGGACCCTTTTTATAGAGACTCCATCCTAACTGGGAACCTAGCAGAATGTGTCTTAGAAATTCTTGCATTCCATATGGAATAACTCTTATTTATTTATCAGGGATGATCGAATATCACAAATATTCGGCAATATTCGGCTTCGTGAATATCTGACGAATAGTTCGCCGCTATGCGAATATTCGATGCGCAATGTAAGTCTATGGGAAGCCTGAATAGTTGCTATTCGGCAACTAGTCGGGTTTCCCACAGACTTATATTGCGCATCGAATATTCGCAAATCGTCGAATAGTGGCGACCTATTCGGCAAATATGGGCGTTGCCGAATATTTGCGGTATTCGATCATCCCTATTATTTATCATTTCTAGGAAATGATAAAGTTGGCAAAGAGGTATGTTTTTACACAATCTAACATGGTTGGCACTGTTTGGACAGTCAGACTAGGCAGGGGCACACTCAACTGGTAAACGCCCAGTTGTCAATTAAGGCCAAACTCCAACTTCACTAAAACACCACAACACCCATCCTGATCGGTGGGTCTACTGATTTGCGCTATCACCTATTGGCGCAGGTTAGGAGACCTAAGGATCAGGATAGATATTGCAATCAGAGTATGAATGTGACCTTATATCTATCTATATTTTAGAGAAGAATGAGAGGCACAGCACAAAACAGAAGTTTAACCCCATAGCGACGGCCTAACGTCTCAAGACGTCGGAAAAACAGGGTACTTATTCTGTTCCGACGTCTTGAGACGTCAGGCCGGAAAAAGCTTGTAGCGCCCCCCAGTGACGAAAAATCTCGGGGGTTTCAGCTACCGGAGGTAGCTGAGACCCCCAAGATTATGAATCGGGGTGTTTTTTTTGGACCCCGTTAATGCGATCGCCGGTATACACCGTATACCGGCGACAACATTAAAAAAAAAAAAATGGCCGGTAAAATTGATTTATTTCTCATCTGACGTGATCAAACATGTCAGATGAGAAATAAATATAATCCTCTAGTGCCCCCAAAGCCCCCGGTACCGGAGAGTCCCCCCACCACCCCTACCCCCCCTCCGGAAAATCCAAGATGGCGCCGACGCGCGCTGAAAACTGCCGCCGGCTCTGTATTCATTTCCCTCCGATCTGAAATGATCAAACATTTCAGATCGGAGGGAAATGTCCTCCCCCTGACCCCTCCTCCGGTACACCGGAGATCTCTGGTCCCCGGAGCCCCCTCCGGTTCTCCAGAGCCGCCTCCCCCCTCCCCCCTCCGGAGCGTGGAAAATGGCGGCCGCATTCATCCTACTCTTTCTGCCGCATGTGACACGTCACATGCGGCAGAAAGTTGTCCCCAGGTCCCCCCGTCACCCCCCCCCCAGCCCCCGGTCATACGTTACCTGTCTGCTGGTGCTCCGGCCCCGCGATCACGCCGCCTCCTTCTCTTGAATGCTGGCGGCGCATGCGCAGACAGCGGCTGTCAGCTGGATCCCTGCAAGCAGGGATCCTGCTGACGTCGCTGATGCACAGGCTCCACTGTGGACCGGGGGAGGGTGAGTGCAGTGATCTGCAGCCACACTCCTCACATGGAGAGGCTGCTGTTCCAGAAAATGGGGGGTACGTTCTGTGAGCGTGCCCCTCATATTCTGGAATGAGGTTACTGCAGGTCACTCTGCCCTAGGTTGGACCGGGGCAGTGTGAGTGCAGTATTCTCAGATTACTGCACCCACACTGCTCATGGAGAGCTTGCTCTTCCAGAAAATGGGGGATACGTTCCCTGAACGTGCCCCCCATATTCTAGAAGATCCAGAGACGGCGTGGGACCTCAAAAATGGATTACAGCGACCGAAATTTATTTATTTACAATAAATTGGTAAAAGAGGAATGTTTCGGGGAGTTTTTTTTCAAATAAATTTTTTTTTTGTCTTTATTTTTTTCTATTTCTTGACTGGGTTAGTGATGTCGGGTATCTGTTCAGATGCCGTGACATCACTAACCCCAGGGCTTGATGCCAGGTGACATTACAGCTGGTATCAACCCCATATATTACCCCGTCTGCCACCGCACCAGGGCGCGGGATGAGCTGGAGCGAAGCGCCAGGATTGGCGCATCTAATGGATGCGCCACTTCTGGGGCGGCTGCGGCCTGCTATTTTTAGGCTGGGAAGAGTCCAATAACCATGGCTCTTCCCACCCTGAGAATACCAGACCCCAGCTGTCTGCTTCACCTTGGCTGGTGATCTAATTTGGGGGGACCCCACGTTTTTTTTTTTTTTTTTAAAAAACGCCTGGGGAGCCCTCCAAATTGATCACCAGCCAAGGTGAAGCTGTCAGCTGTGGTTTGCAGGCTACAGCTGTCTGCTTTACCCTAGCTGGCTATCAAAAATAGGGGGGACCCCACGTCGTTTATTTTAATTAATTTTTTGGGGGGCTAAATACAAGGCTAGGCACCCTTTAGTGCCACATGAAAGGCACTAAAGGGCGCCAGCTTAGAATATGCAGGGGGTGGGACGTTATATTTGTTTGACATCTATCCATTCATCCATTGTAGCATTTTAGGCTGTGCGCCCACAATCGGGATTTGCAGCGTTTTGGGCGCAGAGTGTTTTCCCTGCGTCCATAACGCTGCATTGTGCAGTAGAAGCACAGTGGAAGGATTTTTAGAAATCCCATGCCCAATGTGCTTGCCCAATGTACTTCTCTTCTCCGCAGCATAAACCGACCTGTGGCGCAGCTTCCCGAGCCTCAGCATGTCAATTTATGCTGCGGAGATGAGTGTTCTCTGCAGGTAGCATAGAGCTCCACAGCGGCCTGAACCCAAATCGTGGGCATGGGCAGCTGCGTTCTCCCGTGGACAACACTCACATCTCTGCAGGAGGCTGACACTGTGTACTAGACGCCGTGTCGCTGGATCATGGCCACATAGCCTAAAAGTGAGACATTTGTTGCTACAGCAACATTTTTGTGAAGTACCTGTGGATTCAAAATGCTACTATACTCCTGAATAAAATCCAGTTTCCAAAATGGAGTCACTTGTGGGGGGTTTCGAATGTATAGGTACCCAAGGGGCCCTGCAAATGTGACATGGTGCCCGCAATTTATCTCAACTTTTCCAGAATTTAAATGGTGCTCCTTCCATTCCAAGCCCTCCCATTTATCCAAACAGAGGTTTTTGGCCACATGTGGGGTATCCCTGTGCTCATAAGACATTGGATAACAACCTGTTGGGTCCACGGTTTGTTGTTGTCTCTTGAAAAAGTGAGAAATTTGATGCTGAAGCAACAGTTTTGTGAAAAAAATGAAAATTTTCAATATGGCAACCTAAGCTTATCAAAATCTGTGAAGTATTCGTGGATTCAAACTGCTCACTATACACCTAGATAAAAGCCTTGAGGTGTCTTGTTTCCAGAATGGAGTCACTTGTGGGGGACAGCCACTGTTTAGGCACCTCAGGGGCTCTCCAAATGCAACCTGGCGTCCGCTATTGATTCCAGCCAATTTTGCAGTCAAATGGCACTCCTTCCCTTCCGAGCCCTGCTGTGCACCCAAACAGTTGATTTCCACCACATATAAGGTATCGCCAAACTCAGGAGAAATTGCACAATAAATGTTATGCTGAATATTTTCCTTTTACTCTTGTAAAAAAAAAAAGCTACCTGGTTGAAATAACAATTTTGTGGTAAAATTTTATTTTTTTTTTTTCATGGCTCAACGTTATAAAATTCTGTGAAGCACCTGGGGGTTCAGGGTACTCACCAAACATCTAGATAAATTCCTTGAGGGGCCTAGTTTCCAAAATGGGGTCACTTGTGCGGGGTTTCTGCTGTTTAGGTACCTTAGGGGTCCTCCAAATGGGACATGGTGCCCGCAATCTTTTTCAGCCAAATTTCCTTTCCAAAATTCAAATATTGCCCCTTTCTTTCCAAGCCCTCCCATTTGTCCAAACAAAGGTTTCAGACCACATGTGAGGTATCACCGCGCTCATAAAAAAGTGGTTAACAAACCTTGAGGTCAAATTTTTGGAATTACCTCTTGAAAAAGTGAGAAAATTGATGCTAAAGCAACATTTTTGAGAAAATTATTAAAATTTTCAATATGACAACGTAACGTTAACAAAATCTGTGAAGTACCTGTGGATCTAAAATGCTCACTATACCCCTAGATAGAAGCCTTGAGGGGTCTAGTTTCCAAAATGGTGTCACTTGTGAGGGATTTCTTCTGTTTAGGTACCTTAGCGGACCTGTAAATGCAACATGGTGCCCGCAATCTATTTCAGCCAAATTTGCTTTCCAAAATTCAAATATTGCTCCTTCTGTTCCGAGCCCTCCCATTTGTCCAAACAGAGGTTTCTGATCACATGTGGGGTATTGGCGCGTTCATAAGAAAGTGGGGAACAAGTTTTGGGGTCCATTTTGTTGTGTTATTTCTTCTAAAAGTGAATAAATTTGGGTTAGAGCAACATTTTTAGGTAAAATTTAATTTTTGCTTTTTTTTCATTCCACATTGCTTTTGTTCATGTGAAGCACCTGAAGGGTTAATAAACTTCTTGAACGTGGTTTTGAGTACTTTGGGGGGTGCAGTTTTTAGAATGGTGTCACTTTTGGGTATTTTCTATCATCTAGGCCTCTCAAAGTCACTTCAAATGTGATGTGGTCCCTAAAAAAATGGTTTTGTAAATTTTGATGTAAAAATGAGAAATCGCTGATAAACTTTGAACCCCTCTAACTTCCTAACAAAAAAAAATTTTGTTTCCAAAATTGGTCTGATGTAAAGTAGATAAGTGGGAAATGTTATTTATTAACTATTTTGTGTCACAGAAATCTCTGGTTTAACGGTATAAAAATTCAAAAGTTGAAAATTGCAAAATTTTCAAAATTTTTGCCAATATTCAATTTTTTTCATAAATAAACGCAAAAAATATTGTCCTAAATTTGGTACTAACACGAAGTCCAATATGTGACGAAAAAACAATCTCAGAATCACCGGGATCCGTTGAAGCGTTCTAGAGTTATAACCTCATAAAGTGACACTGGTCAGAATTGCAAAATTTGGTCTGGTCATTAAGGTGAAAATTAGCTCCGTCACTAAGGGGTTAAACTAAAAAAAAGTTCCAGCATTGTTGTGAGGAACAGATTTACTAGAAATGGGCGGTCAGATGTGCGCCACACTTCCCAATCATGTCACGCCAGCGGTTACGGAATACCGACCTGGCACCTGGAGCGGGGTCCTGAGGATCGATTCTTCCATCTCTATATACCAAGACTGACATGGCAGGGAAAGTGACCAGTCCTCTTCAAGAAGACATACTTTTCCATTGCTTCGCAAGGGTAAAAAGTCAGCATATCTATTCTCCTTTTTTCAGTTTTCACGCATGTATATACGTACGCCCTACATATGAGACTCTAGATTTATATATATATTTTTTTTTTTTTTTTTTTTAATAAGTGATCAAAAAGTTATCCAAGCCATTATGAGAATAAAGTCACATAATCCATCAACAGCAACTAGACTGCAATGGATGATCTCCAAAGTAAACTGAAAAATTAGAAAAACAGGAAATAAAAGGCAATAAAGCTGCAAAAAGTGTGCAGTAGACCTAGAGGACTACGAATGTTCTTCACTTACAAAACGGTAGATTGATGGAGACCTATGAATTATTCATAGTAATAAACATACAATGATGACTTCCTATAAATTGCAAATAATGCATTTGAGCGCACCCCCCCCCCCCTCCGGTCTGGTGTAGCCTGCTGCCACCATGCTAGGGTGAGCACAATGGTGACCCCCTCCTCGTTATTAGCAATTTGGCTGCCATGGAAACAGAAACAGCCAGCAGCAGAAAGCAAACATAGTATGTCTGCCGCTTTAATCGAACGCCATGTGCAAAAAAGATAAAAAGGAACACCCTTGATGCACAGAAGATGCAGGAATACAGAAAGGCCTTGCCATCGATGGGATCCTCCATAACCAGTGCCGCACAGGTCACCCCGTGTATAGAGAAGGATTGCTTATCTACAGCAGCCATGGCTAATAGCCCAGCATGGCTATGTCGGTACACTAGAAATGAAGTTTTGGAGCTTCGGGATTTACACATGCATAATGCAAAGATTGCCGATCCCCCCCCCCCTTAGAAATGAGCAATGCTGCAGACCTTTCATTCATTCAGATCAATAAGTGTGAAACTGTGATTTCCAGAACCTCTATATATCCATGCTACAGCGTATCCACATGTATGTAATCTCTTAATACAAATCTTCCAAAGGAAAAATTCGCAATTGTGTCCTATAGGAAGCAATTCTAGTTCATGTAAAAGGTCATCCAAAACTGTAGTTTATACAGTAAATAAGCCTAACACGATAGATGTGCCACCAAATCCTATAAAGGTGACTGGCATGTGGCAAGGTCAGAGCACTGGGCGTCAGGTGCCACTCTGCCCAGACACAATGGGCTGTGGGCACCTCCATGTTTCAGCACCATGTCAGACACAAAAACCTGTCCATCCTCCTGCACAGCTTTATTAATAGAGTATGGACAGATCGTAAATGCGCAGCACATCTCACAGCACACATGACATCTCCATACAGAACACAGCGTGCCTATATGACAGGGAACACGTGTTTGATGCATATTCTTTGTGCGGTTACATACAAGTGGAGGCTCTATAGCCAAAGGCTTCAATATAGTATATTAGGCAATGCCACCCTGTAATGGCAGGTCTGGCGTGTTATGTAATAGTCATTGCTGGGCACCATGTGCAATGGAGGCTACAGCAAAAACATAAAAGCCATCATCCTCCAACAAAACAAACATATTTTTGAGTCTTGCACCCTGTTCACACCATTGGTGTTCCAGACATACATTCTTTAGTTATCATCCTCCAACAGACTAATCCACCATTTTACTAATAATGTATTAGACGTGGCCACCCTGCATCCATAGCCGGGATGCTGTCAGGACCAGCCTTGTGATTTGTTATCCTGCATCCCTCTGACAGACAGGCAATGCCTGGGATAAAAGGCACATCCGAAGATGTATCCATTCCGGGCTCCGAGGAATCGCTGACATGTCTCCCTCTGTCAATATATTCAGGAAAAAACATTGCCTTTATTACAGTCTCAGCAGCTAGGAAGATAAAACCTATATCAAACCCAATGTATGGAGTCGCAGCTTACGCATCCTTCCCAATAGCTCAAAATAATAGGAAACGCGAGGATTCATTTACTTACATGAAGATTCTGTACCAAACATGGCTGGCCTCAGATCCGGGCGTAATAAATTAGGATGAAATGATGGAGGTAGTATACCAGGCTTTTACACAGCAGGGCTCATGGAGCCAGACAATGCAGCTCTGGCTCTCCAGCTGCCAGATACCTTCCTCTAAAGCTGGAGGCTGCACAGCACTCTCGCCCAGACAGAAAGAGCCAAATAATCATGAGCTTCTATTTTCAGTCCAATGGGCAACGAAGGCCAATATGTCTCTTGTATGATGCAGTGAGGCAGAAATAGGTAGCAGAAACCAGATACTGCAGTCCACAGCCCTACTCTCTCCTAAGACAATAGCACAGCTTATGCACACATTGAATGACGTCAGGACACTGCAATGACCGACTGCTGTTAACCAAAGCCTAGGAGGGGGCTCGCATAAAGCAGAGTAATTCAAATAGGAATTCCTTTGTCACCAAAGCCACAATGAAAAGGAGACATCCCCTTTCTTAAATCTTCCACAGCAGTGACCGGAGGGTAGCCTTGCACTTGTACATTGAAATAACCATGAAGAAATGCGATTCTACATAGGGAAAGCACTCCATGCAATTATTGGCAGAAAGCATTCCAGATCCAGTCACATACAAAGCAAGTGCAGCTTTCCCACTCTACATTCAGGAAACCTTGGGTAAAATATTCAAGATCTGATATATACACTGGAGATCAAAACTAGAGAACAACACACAATTTCCTAAATGTTAAGGTCATTGTATAGTCCAATGTGATATCTAACAAGCTTAAAATACTGCTAGTTTACTCAGATTTCATAAATTTAATTTATTCCAAAGAACATAATAAAAATTTAAATTAGATAAATGAAAAAGAACACTGATCAAAATTAGAAAACACATTCTGATACCTGCAAGTTATTGGTGTTAATCTGGCACCTGGTGCTAGTTTCCTTAATCTGACAAACCCTGTTTAACTGGCAGCCTAACTTTCCAGTTTACTTTGACTTTGCAAAAACGGTGTGCCGTTCCAAAGTAACTGAAACCCTCTGATTTTGAGAATATTGGATCTTTATGTCACAAACTTTCAAGTCTTTCAAGAAGGCTGATCGCCCTCTAAAGATAAATGCACTATGCAGCTGGAATTACTCACCAGTTCAGCACTGAATAGGGTAAGGATCTGTTTCATCATACAGTGTCACAACGTTTAAGAGCATTTGGACTGAAAACCCACTCTTGTAGTGACCAAACCTCATTAGTAGAAATAAATCAAAAAGGCTAGACTCCTTTTTGGTAAAGAGCATGTTGTGTGGACAGAGAAGTGGTCAGTGAGGAAAGCAAGTTTAATTTATTTGGGTCTGATGGAAAACATTATGTTCGTTGACAAACTGGGGAAAGACTGAACCAAAGTGTGTTAAAAACTGAATGAAAGGTGGTGGATGAAGTGTTATGGTTTGGGAATGTTTTCTGCAGCAGGAGTTGGACCTCCCATACAGCTACATGGCAGAGTGAATGCAAATGTGTATCAGAACCTTCTTCAACAACACATGGTTCCTTGCTTGAATTCACCACTCAGTCAGCAATTTTCATGCAGGACAATGCCCCCTGTCACACAGTAAAACAGGTAAAGCAGTTCATTGAAACAGAAAACATTGAACCAATGAAATCGCCAGCCCACAGTCCTGATCTAAACCCAATAGAAAACCTCTGGAAAATTCTTGGTGACAAAGTTATGGCCAAGAAACCCACAACAGTCAAAGAGCTGTAGAAAAGACTGGAAGAAGAGTGGACAAAAATCACATCAGAGCAGTGTGAGAGACTAGTGATGTCCTGTGGCTGCAGATGTGCTGTGGTCATTCAAAGCAAAGGCCTGTACACTTCCAACTGATTGGTGACTGTTACCTTCAGAAATTTTAGTTATAATCTTTCTCTGTGCTACAATCATTGTGGTTTTCTAATTATGATCATCACGTTTTGGGCAAAGTAAAGGTTTTATGTTGATAGACTTTGGATCTTTTGTAAAACACTGTTCTAGTGGCATGGTGTACGCATCATAAAAAAAAAAGAAAAAAAAACACACACAACTTCAAATGTTGATCAATGTAGATTACATTATTTCTAAAAAAAACAAGTGATCATACATTGCTCTCCAATTTTGATCTCCAGTATATATATATATATATATTATACAAACACACACACACACACACACACACACACACACACACACACACACTTTGACGTCTCCAACATCATTGGCAGCCATCATCACTGAGGCCCACTGGTCCTTTGTCCAGCAAGACTATGACACCTGTGCCTGGTGGTGTGGTCATGGAACCCTTGCAGACCATCCAGCATGCAAACCACGCTGATGTAAATGGTTTCAAATGTTTTGACGTGATAGTTTGGTGCCTCACAACTCCCTTAAATTTGCCTGGAGTTGTGTGGCATTCATCATATGCTTTAACTAAGCGCATTGTTCCCAATGAAGCGGTCATCAGTGTGGGATGTGGCCAAAGGACGTCTGTCCAGAGCTACGGCTTTCTGTGACTTTTCCAGTCCCTCTGTTGCAACCTGCTAACACTAAGCTCAGTGGCCATTTCCGTATGAGAATATCCTGCTTGAAGCTTCCCAATGGCAAGGTGCCATTTGATCAATTGTATAGTGTCATCTTGGCCTCATGATGTCAAAATGTGAACAGCAGGATAAGGAGGACTGTTTAATTACCAACTCGAATTAAAACCCAAAATTCATTGGATGATTCATGGATCAAACACCTGTTGTGAATTTTGTAATTAAGCTCCTTGTTAGAGAACAGCAAGTTGTGCAAAAAGTGCTGAAAACATTGAACAGTTGGACATGTGCATTCAAAAGTTTAGAGAAGTAACATTAAGTTCATCCTGAAATTTCACATAAAAGCCGAATATCCCTAACTTTCTTAGTAGTGTATATGATGATGACACCAATTATATACATCTCCTGACGTCACCCCCACCTCAATGCAAAATATCCGGGATGGTCTGCTGTCTCAAACACCATTTCCTCCCTCTATTTTAATCAGAATCGCTCAAAAACTGAACTTCTCATGTTTTCTCCCTCTACTAACCTACCCAATCATGATAATGCAATTTCCTTGGGTGGTTCAATCATAACTCCCAAAAGGCATGCTCACTGTTTTGGGGTCATATTTGAATACAGGGAAGAAAGGAAAGCTGTGTGTCAATCACTCACATGCTCGCTTAGGTCTCCTGCAACTTTAAAAAGTCTCCAGAATCCAACCTTTTCTCACCTTTGAAATGCACAATCTCTTACTGCCGCTCTTATTCATTGTGGACTACTGCAACCCTCTACTGATTGGAGAAGAGAACTTTTGGTAAGAAGACCAATCAATCCAATATGGCAGCCAAGGTCATATCTGACCAGCTGCAACACAAATGCCTCCACCTTTTGGTAGTCATTAGAATGGAACCCATCTGCTAAAGAGTACAATAGAAATAGTCCCTCTCGCCCACAAAGCTCTCCACAGTTCTGCACCACCATATATCTCCTTCACTTCTGCTTATCGCCCCACCCATACTCTCCATACTGCAACTGATCTAAGACTAACATCCTCCATAATCCAAGCTTCCCAATTCAGTTTCCAAGATTTCTCTCACACTACACCAGTATTCAAGAATGCACTACCCCAGACAATTCGATCAATACATTCTCCCCACATTTTTAAAGGGAACCTGTCCGGTGCAATATACACCCAGAACCACGAGCAGTTTTGGTTACAAATTGCAAATCCCTGCCTAACCATCCCTTTAAACACTAGCATAGATAAAGAGCTCTTTAGAAAAAATATTTCTAAAAATCTTTTACCGTATGCTAATGAGCAAGTGCACTAGTCCCCTGGGCGTCAGTTCCCCAGCCAGTCGCCCCCATTGCATGTTAGTACGCCCCTGTGGGCGTGCTAACATGCTAATGAATACGCAGCGTCACAGGATGATCTCTGTCACCTCTCTGTCACCATCTCATCCGACGGGGGATTTCGGCTCAGTGTGCATGACCCCACAGTTTGGGTCATGCGCACTACTTCAGTTTGAAGCCGGGATGCGTGCACCCAGCTTCATAGTGCGCATGACAAAAACTCTGGGGCAGCAGTCCGCTTCTTGTGAATCTCCCCCAAATTTCTAGATGGCCTTTTCTTAGGCCGGTTTCACACATCCGGCATTTCGCCAGATTGCCGGATCCAGCACAATCCAGTACAGTGTAAATACTGTACAATGGCATGGCAGCAAGCTCCGGTCAGATTCTTCGGTCACATGACAGCATGTGACCGGAGGTTGCCGCGACGCCGGCAAACCAGCGAAATGCTGAATGTGTGAAACTGGCCTTAACAATCCTATCAAGGCTGCGGTTATCCAGTTTGCTTGTGCACCTTTTTCTACCACACTTTTTCCTTCCACTCAACTTTTTAATAATATGTTTGGATACAGCACTCTGAATAGCCAGCTTCTTTAGCAATAATCTTTTGTGGCTTACCCTCCTTGTGGAGTGTTTCATGATTGCATTCTGGACATCTGTCAATTCAGTCTTTCCCATGATTGTGTAGCCTACTGAACCGGACTAAGGGATTATTTTAAACACTTAGGAAGCTATTGCATGTGTTTTGTGGTAATTATTCTAATTCTGAGTGACTTGGGTTTTCATTGGCTGTAAGCCATAATCATCAACATTAACAGAAATAGATCACTGTTTGTATTGTTGTATTGAATAACTGAAATAAATTAACTTTCATTATATTTTAATTTATTGAGAAGCACGTCTATATGCAAAACTAAGCTAGCGATCCCAAATATAAAAAATACTCTTGGTCCTGGGATAATGGATATGCATACAGTCCTGAGTGTTTTTAAATACATTTTTGCTATGGAACTTTTCAATACCATTTACCGATCAAGTGTATTTTTATATTTGGGGCGTTAAGCGTATTTTTGCATGCATCTTTGCTTCTATAAAATCCTTTGATTATATACATATTTTGCTAGCACTCACTTAATCCAAGATTAGCTGGATTGTAGCCACCTGTTTGTGGTTTGTCACTCCATGGAACATGTTTGTTCTAATCCAGAGTCCACTGGCGGCATGCTTTACACCACTCCATCCTACGCTTGGCATAGTGTTTGATGCAGCTGTTGGCCATTGAAGCCCATTGTAGGTCTTGCACACACTTTCTGTGCAGTTACTAAGTCAGAACTTTTATGCAATAAGCATTTTAGCACTCGCAGACCTTGCTCTTTACTCTACGTGGCCTCCAATACGTGGACTCCAATTCGTGGTGGAGGAGTTGTGGTTCCTAAACACTTAAAATTTTCAATTGAACCACTGACCGTAAACAAAGTATATTTAGGAGGGAGTAAATTTTATGAATTGACTTGTTGAAACCATGGCATCCTATTACTGTATGGAGCTAAAATGCAATCTGCATGTACCTAGAGCAGCGTTTCCCAAACTCCAGTCCTCACGGCCCCGAACAGACAATGTTTTCAGGAATTCCGTAGTGTTGCACAGGTGATGTCTTGATAATGATTCCATCAATTGGTCAATGCTAAGGAAATCCTGAAAACCTGACCTATTGGGGGTTGTGAGGACTGGAGTCTGGGAAACGCTGATCTAGAGGATAAAATTTATACATCCATGGCAATGTAACTGGATGAAAATCCACAAATATCAGCCACAGTATTAAAACTCTGAAAAGTAATGAGAATACCATTTAAAATTACCTAATTACAAAAAAATATTTTCTAGAGAGCAGGAAATAGAGTGCCTTGAAAAAGTATTCATACCATGTGAACTTGTCTACATTATTTTCACAGTACCCCCACAAACAAATATATTTTATTGGGATTGTATGTGCTATACTGCCACAAAGTAACAAATATTTATGAAGTGTAAAGGAAATAATACATGGTTTTCTAATGGTTTTAAAAATATAAATCTGAAAATTGTGACAAGCATTTTGTATTCAGCACCTTATACCATAGTCTGATACCCCTAAATAAAATCCAAGTGACAAACTGCCTTGAAAAGTCACCTAATTAGCAAATTGAGTCCACCTATGTGTAAATTTATTTTCAGTAAAACTATAGCTGTTCTCTGAAGGACTCAAGTTTTTTTTTTTTTTTAAAACATTAGGAATCAAACAGCTTGATGAAAACCAAAGAACACACCAGACAGGTCATGTGCTCGGCACTGCTAAATACTCGGTCGAGTATCGGGGTGTTCAGAACGCTCTGTGCTCAATAGAGTACTGCGAGGACTCGAGCTAAAAGCCCGACTCCCCGTTCTGTTACCTGCTCCAATACAGCCTCTGGCTACCACAGACCCAGTCATCCGAGGCAGCAGACAACGCTCAGTCCAATCAGTCTTCCTATCCACAGTTTCTATCAACCAAATGCAGCTAGCATCGCCCAGCAACTAACGTTACATTTGCGACATCCGAACTGGAGAGTCGAGCGGAACTAACCGCACTGTTACTTTGGCCGGGGGAAGTGAAATTTGGACGGCGCACACTGAACAGAAGTTGATGGCAATGTCAGGTGCACCTGGATTGTAGGGACTGTGGTGAACGGAAAGAGGAACAGAGGTGACTGGGCAATGTCTGCTGCCTGCGGATGATGGAGACTGATGGCTAGGGGCTGTGTCATGGCAGGTAACAGAACAGGAACTGGAGAAAAATATGCTTGAGTCCATTGATTCCTGTTGTGCTCGGTACTCGAGTCTTGTATTTCCGAGCGTCCGACATGTTCTATTCAAGAACCGAGCACTTTTGGCCTCACTCATCATTACAGAAAAGCAGGAATAGATTATTAAAAAAAATAAATAAAATAATAGCCCAAGTTCTGAACATATCACGGATAGCTGTTCAATCCATCAAATAATAGCAGTGCATTGCTGGAGCTTTACTTGCACACGGTCATGATTCGCCTCCCTATCCACATGGCTAGGGGGCGGAGCCTTCTCTCGGGCCTCACTTCCGGCCCCTGGATGCCTTAAAAGCTGACACTTCCAGTGAACCAGCGCCAGCTATAAGCTTAGCTCTGCTTTGCCTGTGATTGCTTCTCCTGTGAGTGATATCCTGATCTGTCTGTTCCTGTGCCCCTGTGCCCTTGTATGTGTTCTGTCCCCTGGTCGTCCCTCCTGTCCTGTGTCCCCCCCTCCTATTCCCCACTCGGTTGCTTCCTCCGGTACTAACCTTAGCCTGACTTTGACTTCGCTTCTGCTCGCTCCTCCGGTCCTGCTTCTGCCCGTACGGTGTTTGACCCTGACTGTCTCACTCTTCCTCACATTCCCTGCAGTTCTGCCTCTCAGCTGTGCTGATTAGGCAGTGCATGAGAACGCTGTGCATTTCCTTCCTGGTTCTCATTGCTCTGTGTAGTGTCGTCTGCTGCAGAGCTCTGGCTCCCCCTGGTGGCAGCATTACACACTTTTTTAAATAAAACATCTAATTTCTGAACAAAAGCTATGCTTACACTCAGCATCCTAGTGCCAGTATAGCACTGGCTTAACTTTATATATGAAAATCCTGATGGTTGCTTCATATTAAGAGGAGAAACTGAATATTATACAAGAAAAGTTAAAACAAGAGGCATTAGCACCGCAAGTGCTATTTTGTCAGGTTATTTCTTTAAGGATCATATGTCAGTAGGATCTAAGCTGTCTACAGTGTGTCCACCCATATCCTGTCCACCGCCATTAACTTGAGAACGGCGGTAGCTATAGGCATAGAAGTGGTGTCTAGGTATAGTAAAGTATCCATGCGCTATGCAATGAAACCACCTATAGCGCCACCTGGTAGAAAACAACGGAGTTAGCATTTTTATCTCGAAAAACGGAACAAGATAGAGAAAAAAAAATGAATTAAAAAAAAAAATTGTAGGGCCTCATCAATTCAATACGAATCGACACCTTGCATATAGAAATGCTAAGATATTAAGCCCAGGACCCCCCCCCCCCCCAGAACATTGAATGCTGGTCACGCATATGGCGCTCATTTAACTTTGAAGCTCAAAGTGGCCACCGTCAGCTGCCATGCACATCTGGACTCTGAACAGCATACTGCGTCTTGCTGCAGGTTGTGCAATATGGTAGGTGACACGTTTGCACAAGCATCTGTGATACGTCGTCGTAGGTCCTGCAATGTTGGTGGAGGGTTCGCATACACCTGCTGTTTGATGTGACCTCACAGAAAGAAGTCCAATGGGGTCAGGTCAGGTGAGTATGAGTTTTACACGTTCTAATTATAGCATTTCTGTATGCAGGGTGTCGATTCGTATTGAATTGATGATGCCCTACAACTTTATAATTCCCTTTTTTGCTCTCTCTCGTTCCGTTTTCGAGATAAAAATTCTAAGGGTATGTGCAGCACGTTGCGTCGTGTCCCTGCAGATATTTCGGCAGCGATTTGACAGTACATGTGCGCGTCAAATCACTGCAGAAACACTGCGTAATGCATGCAGTGAAAAAGCAGATTTCATGCGCTCTGGATGCAGCCCCCACCATAGACAGAGCAGGACCTGCATCCAAAGCACACGGAATAAGTAACATGTTGCTTTTTAGAACGCAGCATTTTGGCAGCATGCAAATCGATGCGTTCTAAAACGCAACGTGCGCATGGATTATGCACAATCTTCATAGATTGTCCTGGGGACGCAGGACGCATGCAGTTACACTGCAGTGCAATACGCAGCGTAACTGCACGCAAATACGCAACGTGGGCACATAACCTTACTCCGTTATTTTCCACCAGGTGGCGCTATAGATTGTTTCATTGCGTAGCGCATGGATACTTTACTATACCTAGACACCACTTCTATGCCTATAGCTGCCGCCGTTCTCAAGTTAATGGTGGTGGACAGGATATGGGTGGACAATGACATAGAAAGCAAAATAATAGCTTGATATCTGCGATTCAATGTCTTAATTCAGAGACACTGCTTTCTTAATCTGTAAATGAGCTGTTAAGATGTATGGACGGGACTCTGATCTGCATGAAAATCTGTCACTAGAGTTTATTTTAAATGAAAAGGAGTGTTACCAGTGCGAACCATTTAATGACTGACCGTCTGCCCTCCTAATTCCACTACAGAGCAGTGTTTGATTATAAGGGTGGAAACACATCTATGCGAGTAAAATCGGTCCGACTGGGCTGAAAAATACTCGGCTGATTTTAGTTCACGTTAGGTGCGAGTGCAACGCAAGTGCGATGCTATTTCTGAGGTTTTACTAGCGTGTGTAATGCGTGTGTAATGCGTGTGTAATGCGTATTTTTTACTATGTCATCTGCCATTCAGCGCTGCTACATGGCCGCTGACAGCAGACACAGACAGCCATGTAGCAGAGCTGAACGGCAGATGACAGCAGACACAGACAGAGCCGCACTGTCAGAATGAACTCGGGTGAACTTAACCCGATTTCATTGTCATGCTGCGGCTCTGTCTGTGCCGCGTCCTGATTAGCGGTCACCAGTGAAGGGCTCACCGGTGACCGCTAATCCCCTGAGTGACTGAAGTTAGCAGCCCTCTCATACTCCCCGATCCCCGGCGCCGCGCTGCACGGCTTTCTCACTGCTCCGGCGGCTTTTACTATTTTGAAAAAGCCGGCCGCTCATTAAACAATCTCGTATTCCCTGCTTTCCCCGCCCACAGGCGCCTATGATTGGTTGCAGTGAGACACGCCCCCACGCTGAGTGACAGGTGTCACACTGCACTCAATCACAGCAGCCGGTGGGCGGGTCTATACTGTGCAGTGAAATAAATAAATAAATTAAAAAAAATGGCGTGCGGTCCCCCCCAATTTTAATACCAGCCAGATAAAGCCATACGGCTGAAGGCTGGTATTCTCAGGATAGGGAGCTCCACGTTATGGGGAGCCCCCCAGCCTAACAATATCAGCCAACAGCTGCCCAGAATTGCCGCATACATTATATGCGACAGTTCTGGGACTGTACCCGGCTCTTCCCGATTTGCCCTGGTGCGTTGGCAAATCGGGGTAATAAGGAGTTAATGGCAGCCCATAGCTGCCAATAACTCCTAGATTAATCATGTCAGGCGTCTATGAGACACCCTCCATGATTAATCTGTAAGTTACAGTAAATAAACACACACACACACACATGAAAAAATCATTTATTAGAAATAAAAAACACAAATTCCCTCATTACCAATTTAATAAGCCCCAAAAAGCCCTCCATGTCCGGCGTACTCCACGGACCTCCAGCGTCGCTTCCAGCATGAAGGTGACAGGAGCTGCAGAAGACACCGCCGCTCCGGTCACCTCCAAGCAGCAACTGAGGTGAGTAGCGCGATCAGCTGAGCTGTCACTGAGGTTACCCGCTGTCACTGGATACAGCGGTGACAGCGATTAACCTCAGTGACACCTCAGCAGATCGCGCTACTCACCTCAGTTGCTGCTTGGAGGTGACCGGAGCGGCGGTGTCTTCTGCAGCTCCTGTCACCTTCATGCTGGAAGCGACGCTGGAGGTCCGTGGAGTACGCCGGACATGGAGGGCTTTTTGGGGCTTATTAAATTGGTAATGAGGGAATTTGTTTGTGTTTTTTATTTCTAATAAATGATTTTTTCATGTGTGTGTGTGTTTATTTACTGTAACTTACAGATTAATCATGGAAGGTGTCTCAGACGCTTAACATGATTAATCTAGGATTTAGTGGAAGCTATGGGCTGCCATTAACTCCTTATTACCCCGATTTGCCAACGCACCAGGGCAAATCGGGAAGAGCCGGGTACAGTCCCAGAACTGTCGCATATAATGTATGCGGCAATTCTGGGCGGCTGTTGGCTGATATTGTTAGGCTGGGGGGCTCCCCATAACGTGGAGCTCCCCATCCTGAGAATACCAGCCTTCAGCCGTATGGCTTTATCTGGCTGGTATTAAAATTGGGGGGGACCGCACGCCATTTTTTTTAATTATTTATTTATTTCACTGCACAGTATAGACCCGCCCACCGGCTGCTGTGATTGGGTGCAGTGTGACACCTGTTACTCAGCGTGGGGGCGTGTCTCACTGTAACCAATCATAGGCACCTGTGGGCGGGGAAAGCAGGGAATACGAGATTGTTTAATGAGCGGCCGGCTTTTTCAAAATAGTAAAAGCCGCCGCAGCAGTGTGACAGCCGTGCAGCGCCGCGCCGGAGCTCGGGGAACGGTAAGTATGAGAGAGGGGGGGAAACTGACCGACAGACTGTGAGAGGGACAGAGATAGTGACGGACCGACAGAGAGAGAGAATAGAGACGAGAGGGAGAGACCGACTGACAGAGAATAGTGATTGACAGACATTGGGAGACATCGCTCGTTTCCAGTGTTTTAGGAAACATGCGAGAAATGTATTTAGAAAATCGGATGTCACTAGGATGGTGTGAATGCCGTCCCGTGACATCCGATTTTTTACACGCTCCCATAGACTTGCATTGGAGAAACTCGCAGTAGAAACTCGCAAAAAAGCAGCATGCTGCTATTTTTTTCTCAGTCCGATTTGGACTGAGAAAAAAAAAATCGCAGATGAGAGCTGAATCATTCACTAACATGTGTCCGATTCCAATGCGAGATTTTCTCGCATTGCTCTACTGCGAGAAACTCGCAAGTGAGAAGCAGCCCTAACAGTGCAACAGAGCTGATCCTTGTCTCATTACAGACACCTCTGCAGCTGTAGCTCTCCTCGCACACACTGGCTGCCTATGGGATGAAAGCTGAAAAAAAAAAGGTTAGATCTCAGACACAGCTCTGCAGCAGGGCTAACAGCACTGAGAGGACAACTGCAGATGTGTTTGTAATTAGACAAAGTTTACTTCTGCTGTACTGGGCTTGTTCTCCTGTTCTCATTGCTGATAAATGTATTATAACTGTCAGTCATTACCTGCCTCACACTGATAATGTATCCTTTCATTTAAAATAAGATAAACATGGAATTCTCTGGAATAACACATTTGATTACAGATCTCTAGATGTATCATTTTATTAATCTCTCTATGATCTACATAAATGGCTTAGGAAGGTTGATTCTACTGCCAGATCCTCTTCAATGGGGTTGTCCAGACGTCTCACAAAAATCTGCATTCACTATCTGAATTTAGACTGTGAATTGTAACATTGTGCGCAGTGTGAGGATTCTCCTCTGATGGCGGCAAGACTGAACAGTCATGTGTCTGCAAGTATGCGATATGCTTCCTGCATTTTGCGAGAATGCGCACATCTAGTCGGAATATAGCCAGTAGTATGCATATTGTATACTTGCAGTCACATGACTGATCAGTCTTGCCGCAGGAATCAGCGAACTCTCACAACGCGCACTTGCACCTGACGTGAAGTCGCAAGTCTGCAGTGAAAGTGACTGCAAACCTTTGTTATAAGCCTTCAAGTCTGTTAGCTATGTTCCCAACCTGCCCTTACCCTTAAAGGAAAGCCTAGAAAGTAGTGAAGTTAACATTTTGGTAGCTATATCAGAGTCACTATAATTATGTTCTACAGTTTTTCCACCGCTTTCCATTTCTCTGGGTCTAGATCTTAAAAAGGAATCTGTCAGTATGTTCAACTCTTCCAATCTTTCTAGAAAGAGTAGATATTTGTAGGAAAAGAAGTGTCATGTCGCGCTTATCACCAAGTCCGAAATAAATAATTCCATGTTTTTATTGTATTCGCATGGTACAGGTCAACGCGTTTTAGGGGTCGCAGCCCCCTTTCTCAGGACATATAACCGTGACAAGGATAATACCAATAATATTATCCTTGTCACTGTTATATGTCCTGAGGAAGGGGGCTCTGACCCTTGAAACACGTTGACCTGTACCAAACTAATACAATAAAGACATGGAATTATTTATTTCGGACTTTAATTGGTGACAAACACGGCGTGACACCAGGTTTCCTACAAATATCTACTCTACTTCGGGGCTACAGCTATTTCACCTAGCTACCACGTGAATATAGGCGTTGTGACTCACAACCCCTATAGGCGAGTGCACCTTACTAATTATTATCTTGGTTTTTATCTGCTAAGACCCTATACACTTTGTTCCACAGTTCTTGACTTTCCTAAATCTTTCTATAAGGGTATGCGGGTCATAGGATACCAAATCGCCGATATAAAAAGGTATTTTAGTCAATGTCTTATTCCAGCGAAACCCATGTTTTTCTTATATGTAAATCAGGTGTTCCAGGCTATAGGCCAGACACAGATCTGCATGAGATTCTGCCTACAGAGATAATGTTAAATAAAAGAGGGAGCTACCATTATAAGACAAATGGTTACTTTCTGCTCTTCTGATATCACTGCAGAACTGTGTGTGATTATAACTAACACATCTGCAGGATCCTCTCAGCTTCAGCCTCCATCTCACAGGCAGACAGTGTTGCAATATTGATGAAATACAGCAGAGCTGAGAGAGTTGCAGCTACTAATGTGTTTGTAATAAGGCACAGTTATACTGTTCTGTGTTATTTGTGTCTCACATAACGCCTTTTATTTACAATAAGTTCTGTAGGCAGATTCTCATGCTGATCAGTGTCTGAGGCCAGAATCACACTTGCTAGTGCCTCGCGTGTAACTCGCGCGAGTCTCTCATGGTAGAACCCGGCCTGGCCGCACAGTATGCATACAGCAGCGTCTGAGCTGCATAGTGATACATGCAACCAACCCGCTCCTGTCAGGGGAGTGTGCGGCCAAGCCTGGTTCTACCATGAGAGACTCGCGCGAGTTACACGCGAGGCACTAGCAAGTGTGATTCTGGCCTGACCCATAGCCTGGAACATATAAGAAAAACATGGATTTCTCTGGAAGAAGACATCAAATCGCAGATATCATGGTATCATTTTATTCAGCTTCATATGACTCATGTGCATATATAGACAGCTTAGGAGGGTTGATCCTACTGACAAGCAAATCTATCACCAGGTTTTTGCTCCCCCATCTGAGAGGAGCATAATGTAGAGACAGACTTGGATTCCCAGTGATCTGTCACTTACTGAACTGTTTGCTAGATCTGCAGCAGAAAAAAGCAGTCATTTTATCAAAATGACAGAAGTTATACAGAGCTCATGAATATTCTGGACTACCCGCAGCAGGCAAAGTAGTCCTGTAATGATAATCTACTGCTGATTAAACAGTGATTTAATCAAAACTACACTAAGCAGCCCAGTAAGTGAAACTCTGCAGGAATCAGGCTCTCTAACCCCCCCATCCCCTCCTATGTTATGCTGCTCTCAGATTGAGCGGCAAAAACCTGGTGACAAATTCCCTTTACCTAGGCACTGTCAAAATAAGATCCAACAACAGGAAGATGAAAAAATCGACCGCAAACAGCTGCTATGCCAAACAATTTCTTTTTTATTCAAGCGTTCTTTTCATCGGTGCAGATAAAAATGCGGGAGGTGACTAGGATGCGAGTCCCTCCAAAGGACGACGGCCGTTTCGTCTGTAAGCCAGACTTCTACGGGTCCACGTCGGGGAATGGCCGCACGAACCTTATAAAGGGGAGTGCATCCAGGCCACATCACCGCACATTAAAAACAGAGGAATGCACACATGATAGTGATTAACATAAGTGCAGACAACACATCCCATTTAAAACATGGTCATACAATCAATGTGACACACATTTCAAAAACAAACATGAAAACAGGGGAAAAAAAAAAGGAAAAAATTCACCTGAAAGGTACAGAGGCATTTATCAATGTCATATCAATACATAACCCATTATGTTCATATTATTCTTTTTAATGACATAACCACTCATTTATCAACAGATCCAAAATGAATCCATCACTCGAAAATAATTTGCAAAAAATCAGTTTTATGCAAGCCGGTATTATAAGAATACCGCTAGGTCGTTACGGTCATTCAAACCCAGGTTTCCCTGCGCTCCAAATTTTATTATCATACTTGCTTCTTTACGTAGCAATAACTTATGGAGATCGCCCCCTTGTGGAGGCAGGGAAACCTGGACTAGTCCTGCAAAGCGCAAGATGTTGGGATTACCTTCATGTGCTGTGCGAATGTGTTCTATTAGCCTAGGAGAACCTTTACCTGTGGAGATCGATTTATAGTGCTCCCTAAAGCGTATGTACATGCACCTTATTGTCTTCCCTATATAAAATCTTCCACAGGGGCATACAATCACATAAACCACATACTTCGTCTTGCAGGAAATAAACTGCCTGACCTGGTGAGAAAAGGAACCAATTTGAAGAGATGTACCAGTGAGATGTAAGGCGCAAAACTTGCAGTGACCGCAGCGAAAATTCCCAACGGGCGAACATTTCTCGAGCCATGTGGACTGACAGGTCACCCTGTTTTTCACCAGCAGATCTCTCAAATTATTACACCGTCTATAAGAGACTAGGGGTCCTGCATCTGTCATACTCTTTAGATCCGGGTCGTTGGCAAGGATATGCCAATTCTTTTTTATGGCTTTTTTTATTACTCCATCTAAGGGGCCAAACCTAAAACTGAACATAAACCTATTTACGGCATTGTTCGTTTTTCTCACCTTTTTTGCCTTTGCCTGACTATGTGACAATTTTCCAATATCAGAAGATTGGCTGACCCATAGATTTTCAGAACTCTCAGAACACGCCTTCTCATACGCAGAATCAATTAATGTACTAGGGTAACCCCGTGCCAATAACCTTGATCTTAAATCCCCAGCTTGTTCTTCAAAAATCTCTTTTACATTATTGATCCTCCTTAGTCTCAAAAACTGAGAGTAGGGTAAAGCTACTTTAGTATGAGTGGGGTGGGCACTCTGAAAGTGCAGTAACGAGTTAGAGGCAGTTGGTTTCCTATACATCCTTGTCAATATTAACCCTTCTTTCACTTCTACCTCTATATCCAAAAATGTTATAACGTTGCCTCCAAAACATGATGTAAACGACATATTCATGGTGTTTGTACTATTAAGGTAGGTGACAAAACCTGTGAACTCCTCCTCTGTACCATCCCACACCATGAATATGTCGTCCACATATCTGAGGAACAACTTCACGTGCTTGAGAAATGGGTTTGTGCTAACGAAAACGTATACGCTCTCAAAAAAACCCAAAAAAATATTAGCCATAGCGCACGATACGGGGGTACCCATTGCAGTACCCCCGCACTGGACGTACCATTTATCCAGGAACATGAATGCGTTTTTTGAAAGCACAAAATTCAAAGCTTCACCTACAAAATCGCAATACAACTGCGTTTTTCCACTGCGAGCCACTGTCTCCCTCACTGCCTGTACACCCAGGTTCTGGGGTATCCGTGTATACAGGCTTTCCACATCGATGGACACAAGATTAAACCCCTCCTGCCAATCAAAACCTCTCAACAAAGATATAAAATCGTTACTATCCTTCACATAGGAAGGGATTCTTTCCATCAGAGGCCTCAATAACCAATCAAGATAGTGGGACAACGGCTCAGTTAACGAACCGATGCCAGCCACTATCGGGCGGCCAGGGGGGTTGACACTATCTTTGTGTATCTTAGGTATAGCATACCAATGGGGTTTTGTGGGAAATTCTGGAATTAATTTTTCGACCTGAGTGCTAGTGAGAAAACCGAGTGTTACATATCTCCCCAATAAGCGTGTTAATTGCTTCTTATACTCAGTAATGGGGGTAGATTGTAAGGGAGTGTATGTATCACGATCCTGCAGATGCCTTAAGCATTCTTTAATATAAGCGGTGCGCGTTAACAACACAATATTACCGCCTTTATCCGCTTGGCGGAATACTGTGTCATTCCACGTGCACATTATTTTTACCGCTGCCGCTTCTCCCTCATTAAGATTATTATCCATTTTGGGATATAGCAATGCCTCCACATCCTTGACAACTGCTTCCTGAAACACATCAATTAAATTACCATGGGCCACCGGGGGGAAAAAATTAGATTTCACCCCCTTAGTGAATCTACCACATTCATTAGTGTCACCACCTGGGTCAAAAGGCTTTTCGCCCTCGGGGTCATTCAGACTCAACAGCAAACCAGCGGCCTGGGTTACAGTGGAGTCAAAAGCCCCCGTGATATCCCAATCGCACCCCTCAGTTGTGCAAGGTTGGTGACCCTCAGGGACTATAGTCGAAGTGGTCGACGTCTGGTGAAAAAACTTATGCAAGTGCATTTTCCTTGTGGCTTTATATAAATCAATTCTGAATTCAGAAAAATCAAACTCTTCTGGCACGCAAAAATTTAAACCTCTAGATAGGACGGCTACCATATCATCGGTCAACACATGTTCAGACAGGTTAACAACATTATTGGCAGAAGGAGAGAGAGAGGGTGACAAATATTCTAATTCTTCCATGAGACAAATTTTCTGTTGTGACCTCTTCCCCTTGTGCCTCTTCCTGCCCCCCCTACGGATGCGTTTCCTAAAGGGGCAGGATTTGGCCCAACTTGAGGGGTCACCGTTCTAGAGGGGCCTGGAACCACATCCTCAGAGCCACTGGACTCAGATTCAGTGGTCCAGTACCCTCTTTCCTGGTTACCCAATTTTTTGTTTTTTTATATAAGGTTTTCTTTTATAATTTTTAGTGCGATCTTTTGTCCAACAGAAAACCTTATATAAAAAACAAAAAATTGGGTAACCAGGAAAGAGGGTACTGGACCACTGAATCGGAGTCCAGTGGCTCTGAGGATGTGGTTCCAGGCCCCTCTAGAACGGTGACCCCTCAAGTTGGGCCAAATCCTGCCCCTTTAGGAAACGCATCCGTAGGGGGGGCAGGAAGAGGCACAAGGGGAAGAGGTCACAACAGAAAATTTGTCTCATGGAAGAATTAGAATATTTGTCACCCTCTCTCTCTCCTTCTGCCAATAATGTTGTTAACCTGTCTGAACATGTGTTGACCGATGATATGGTAGCCGTCCTATCTAGAGGTTTAAATTTTTGCGTGCCAGAAGAGTTTGATTTTTCTGAATTCAGAATTGATTTATATAAAGCCACAAGGAAAATGCACTTGCATAAGTTTTTTCACCAGACGTCGACCACTTCGACTATAGTCCCTGAGGGTCACCAACCTTGCACAACTGAGGGGTGCGATTGGGATATCACGGGGGCTTTTGACTCCACTGTAACCCAGGCCGCTGGTTTGCTGTTGAGTCTGAATGACCCCGAGGGCGAAAAGCCTTTTGACCCAGGTGGTGACACTAATGAATGTGGTAGATTCACTAAGGGGGTGAAATCTAATTTTTTCCCCCGGTGGCCCATGGTAATTTAATTGATGTGTTTCAGGAAGCAGTTGTCAAGGATGTGGAGGCATTGCTATATCCCAAAATGGATAATAATCTTAATGAGGGAGAAGCGGCAGCGGTAAAAATAATGCGCACGTGGAATGACAGTATTCCGCCAAGCGGATAAAGGCGGTAATATTGTGTTGTTAACGCGCACCGCTTATATTAAAGAATGCTTAAGGCATCTGCAGGATCGTGATACATATACTCCCTTACAATCTAACCCCATTACTGAGTATAAGAAGCAATTAACACGCTTATTGGGGAGATATGTAACACTCGGTTTTCTCACTAGCACTCAGGTCGAAAAATTAATTCCAGAATTTCCCACAAAACCCCATTGGTATGCTATACCTAAGATACACAAAGATAGTGTCAACCCCCCTGGCCGCCCGATAGTGGCTGGCATCGGTTCGTTAACTGAGCCGTTGTCCCACTATCTTGATTGGTTATTGAGGCCTCTGATGGAAAGAATCCCTTCCTATGTGAAGGATAGTAACGATTTTATATCTTTGTTGAGAGGTTTTGATTGGCAGGAGGGGTTTAATCTTGTGTCCATCGATGTGGAAAGCCTGTATACACGGATACCCCAGAACCTGGGTGTACAGGCAGTGAGGGAGACAGTGGCTCGCAGTGGAAAAACGCAGTTGTATTGCGATTTTGTAGGTGAAGCTTTGAATTTTGTGCTTTCAAAAAACGCATTCATGTTCCTGGATAAATGGTACGTCCAGTGTGGGGGTACTGCAATGGGTACCCCCGTATCGTGCGCTATGGCTAATATTTTTTTGGGTTTTTTTGAGAGCGTATACGTTTTCGTTAGCACAAACCCATTTCTCAAGCACGTGAAGTTGTTCCTCAGATATGTGGACGACATATTCATGGTGTGGGATGGTACAGAGGAGGAGTTCACAGGTTTTGTCACCTACCTTAATAGTACAAACACCATGAATATGTCGTTTACATCATGTTTTGGAGGCAACGTTATAACATTTTTGGATATAGAGGTAGAAGTGAAAGAAGGGTTAATATTGACAAGGATGTATAGGAAACCAACTGCCTCTAACTCGTTACTGCACTTTCAGAGTGCCCACCCCACTCATACTAAAGTAGCTTTACCCTACTCTCAGTTTTTGAGACTAAGGAGGATCAATAATGTAAAAGAGATTTTTGAAGAACAAGCTGGGGATTTAAGATCAAGGTTATTGGCACGGGGTTACCCTAGTACATTAATTGATTCTGCGTATGAGAAGGCGTGTTCTGAGAGTTCTGAAAATCTATGGGTCAGCCAATCTTCTGGTATTGGAAAATTGTCACATAGTCAGGCAAAGGCAAAAAAGGTGAGAAAAACGAACAATGCCGTAAATAGGTTTATGTTCAGTTTTAGGTTTGGCCCCTTAGATGGAGTAATAAAAAAAGCCATAAAAAAGAATTGGCATATCCTTGCCAACGACCCGGATCTAAAGAGTATGACAGATGCAGGACCCCTAGTCTCTTATAGACGGTGTAATAATTTGAGAGATCTGCTGGTGAAAAACAGGGTGACCTGTCAGTCCACATGGCTCGAGAAATGTTCGCCCGTTGGGAATTTTCGCTGCGGTCACTGCAAGTTTTGCGCCTTACATCTCACTGGTACATCTCTTCAAATTGGTTCCTTTTCTCACCAGGTCAGGCAGTTTATTTCCTGCAAGACGAAGTATGTGGTTTATGTGATTGTATGCCCCTGTGGAAGATTTTATATAGGGAAGACAATAAGGTGCATGTACATACGCTTTAGGGAGCACTATAAATAGATTTCCACAGGTAAAGGTTCTCCTAGGCTAATAGAACACATTCGCACAGCACATGAAGGTAATCCCAACATCTTGCGCTTTGCAGGACTAGTCCAGGTTTCCCTGCCTCCACAAGGGGGCGATCTCCATAAGTTATTGCTACGTAAAGAAGCAAGTATGATAATAAAATTTGGAGCGCAGGGAAACCTGGGTTTGAATGACCATAACGACCTAGCGGTATTCTTATAATACCGGCTTGCATAAAACTGATTTTTTGCAAATTATTTTCGAGTGATGGATTCATTTTGGATCTTTTGATAAATGAGTGGTTATGTCATTAAAAAGAATAATATGAACATAATGGGTTATGTATTGATATGACATTGATAAATGCCTCTGTACCTTTCAGGTGAATTTTTTCCTTTTTTTTTTTTTTTTCCCCTGTTTTCATGTTTGTTTTTGAAATGTGTGTCACATTGATTGTATGACCATGTTTTAAATGGGATGTGTTGTCTGCACTTATGTTAATCACTATCATGTGTGCATTCCTCTGTTTTTAATGTGCGGTGATGTGGCCTGGATGCACTCCCCTTTATAAGGTGCGTGCGGCCATTCCCCGACGTGGACCCGTAGAAGTCTGGCTTACAGACGAAACGGCAGTCGTCCTTTGGAGGGACTCGCATCCTAGTCACCTCCCGCATTTTTATCTGCACCGATGAAAAGAACGCTTGAATAAAAAAGAAATTGTTTGGCATAGCAGCTGTTTGCGGTCGATTTTTCATCTTCCTGTTGTTGGATCTCCTAGCTGCTCAATACCGACCAGCACGCTGCGCCTGCAAACCAGCGCTACATGGCAGTCATCAGCACGTGAGCCACTGAACTTGGAGGTAATCTGAGGGCAGGCGGTGCAGGACTTGTTCACTTGTTGCTACTGTCAAAATAAGAGGCTACAAAAAAAAGCTTCAGGAAATTATACAACTCAAATTATACAACTCCCCAAAAAACTGCCTCCCAAAATGAGCTTTTGTAAAGCAGTATCCAACAGAAATAACTTTGAAGTTTTTTCTTCCGGTGGTCAAAAATGGCATGTACGTGTGCAGCTAACCTTAGACTGCAAGAACCGCAGACTAGACTGTAATAAGGGCTTTTATTTTATTCATTACTGATTTCTATGTCTAACCAGAGACTCCCTCATGGTGCCTCTACCTGTGCTACTCCTTGAAAACTAGTGACCCTATACTGCACACTCCTAAATTCTTCATAGCCCTTATGCCACATTCATGCATCATACGGGCAGCAGATCTTCGCAGCGTGTCTGCTGGCTGATCCACACAGGACTTGGCCCCATTGCCATACAACATGGCAAAACCTTGGCGACAGACACCCTTTAATGCCCATATATATTTATAGAAATCCACTGATCCTTGCAGATGAATAGAGGCAGCAAAGCTTTCCTAAAATGCAAACAGTTTACTGCAATATACAAAAAAACAAACAAACCAAAAAAACACACACACACACACACACACACACAATGGCTGCAACAAAATGTACAAAAACTGTGCATTAATAAAAGGTTAGTAATCTAAAAGCCCCCCCTCCCCGTCAACCCGAACTCCATGAATGAGTCTTGAAATTCCTTGCCATTTACAACAGTCCTAAATTCTTTTCGTCACACTCACAAATTGGTGTTTTTTTCTTAAGCCCGCTTTACACGCTACAATATATCTTACGATGTGTCGGCGGGGTCACGTCGTAAGTGACGCACATCCGGCATCGTAAGGTACATTGTAGTGTGTGTCAGCTACGTGCGATCGAGATTGAACATTAAAACGTTCATCGCATGCACGTCGTTGAATCCTGACGAATTGCACGTCGGGTTGTTCAATGTTCCCGAGGCAGCACACATTGCAGTGCGTGACACCACGGGAACGATGAACAGATCTTACCTGCCTCCCGCCGGCAATGCGGAAGGAAGGAGGTGGGCGGGATGTTTACGTCCCGCTCAGCTCTGCCCCTCCGCTTCTATTGGCCAGCTGCCGCGTGACGTCGATGTGACGCCGAACGTCCCTCCCACTCCAGGAAGTGGATGTTCGCCGCCCACATCGAGGTCGTAGGGACGGGTAAGTACGTGTGACGGGAAATAATAGTTTGTGCGGCACGTTCAACATATTGAACATGCCGCACATACGATGGGGGCGTTGCAAATCGCATACGATATCGTATGCGAAATTGGAACGTGTAAAGCAGGCTTTAGTATCAGAAGTTTGAAACACTCAAAGTAAAACAGGAATTTCAGGTTCTTAACATTTTTACTTTGCTTCTGATGAAAGGTAAGAAAAAAACAAAAGATCATGCTGTTAAGAAGCAAGCAGGTGTTAAGTCAGGGGCTCAGACTGATTGTTAGCAACAACGTCTATACAGAGGTGACAATAATGCTCATAAGGATATCAGCACACTTTATAGTCAGAAAAACTAACCAGAACATTTGACTCTTGAGATGTAATATAATGCCATTACTTGAAGGTGTGCATTTTGAAGCTGCTAAGACACCAGCATAGGTCTTCTCCTCCTCCTATTAAAATAGCGTGTTACATGCACATACAGAGGGTGAAATAGATATTGAATACGTCAGCAATTTTCAAAGTAAATATATTTCTAAAAGTGTTACTGACATGATTTTCTCACCAGATGTTGGTAACAATCCATTCAATCCACACAACCAATGGAATCAAACCATAGATGTCCATAAATTGTCATGTGCAACAATGAGTAGTGACACAGGGGAGTGGAGTATTGAGCACATGAAGAGGTGCAAAAAGCCATGGAAAGCCATGACACCAGATGAAATATCAGTAATTAGAAAGATATCCTGCCACTAAGTGACAAATAATAATCTCTGTTCAACGGTGTCCTTTTCAGAAGTGCACAGAACTGTGGCCAACCGCGATTTTATGCAGACAATTGAAATTACTTCCTCGGCCACATTATATGGAATTTTCGGTCGATGGTTTTGTCTGAATCACGAATTTTTGAAACTAGATGTAAACCCCAGTGTAAAGGTGGTGTCACACACAGCGACGACAACAATGGACATCGCTGCTAAGTCGCCATTTTCTGTGACGTAGCAGCGACCTCAACAGCGACATCGCTGTGTGTGACACATAACGATCAGACCCCTGCTGCAAAATCACTGCTCGCTCCTGAATATTCCAGGTCATTTTTTGATCGCTGCTATCCCAGTGCGCCATGATGATAAGCTCAGCATCCTTGTGTTTGACACCGCAGCAGCGACGGTCGCGACGACGCTGAAGGCAGTGACGTAAGACTGAAGGCAGGACAAAAGGCGTGTTTTTGCAACGCCCCTACGACTCAGATTGGTGGTTACAACCGCTTTCCGAATGGGTACCTTGCCGAAGGCGTTACAGTGATTTCATTCTTTAAGTTCCATTCTTTGTTCCACATAGTAGATTCTCTGTCTGGTGTCGCTAGTGTGTCGTTCTTTGTGGATCTGAATGAATTGAAATAGAATGAAAGCACTACTGCGTCTTCCTTTGTTTGGCACGGTCACCCAATCAGGCGCTGCTGTAGTGATCATCAATCGGAATAGAGGGGCGTGAAAAAAGGCAACACAAAGGCGCTGCAGTGATCACCAATCGGAACAGAGGGGCGTGAAAAGAGGCATAGCAAAACATGTCTAGGGGTAAACACCACGCCTCTATCAAGGTGTGAGTCATCGCATAGCGACGCGTGTGACACCGCACAACGACAGTCGAGGTCGCTATGATCGCTGCTCCGTGGCTGCTTAAAATTACATGTTTGACAGCTTACTAGCGATCATCTAAGGTCGCTGTTACGTCACAGGAATTGGTGACGTAACAGCGACGTCGTTGTCGCTGTCTTTGTCCTTAGCATAGAGCGCATGATAAATGTGAGCCGAACCTTACTGTGACCTTTGTCTTTAGGAGGAAGTATGAATAAATCACAAGGTCAATAACTGCTTTAATTTATTTTTTCGTCCATGCAGTATAAGCGATTAAGCGGCTTTATTCTTCGGGTCGTTGTGCTTAAAGAGATACCAGATATATATTGGTTTCTTATGGTTGGCTACTATCACACAATAAAAAAAAAATGTCTTGTTTAATAAAGTTTTTTTGCTTCACCATATTTTGAGAGCTATAATTTTGTTCTAGATCTCTGCCAGCAGTCCTGTGGGGGCTTGTTTTTTCCAGGATGATTTTATTGGACCACTGTCCAGCATATTACATTTTTGGATCGTTTTTTTATTCCGAATTTTGGAAAGCATAATGTAAATAAAATCGCAATTCAGGATTTATATATATATATATATATTTTTTTTTATACACCGTTCACTGGTAAAAAGTAATAACAGGTTTATTCTTCGGTCAGTATGATTACAGCGATACGACATTTACATTTTTTTATATTTTGCCGCTTTTACACAATAAACATTTTTATATAAAAAAAAATTTTTGCATTGCTATATTCTGATAACCTTATTTTTTTTCTGACTGGGTTGTATGGCAGCTTGTATTTTACTGGATAAGATTACATTTTCAACTATATGATTTTTTACGTTCAACATTTTGATTGCATTTCATTCCACTTTTTTGGATGCAGTATGATGAAAAAGCATCGTTTTTTGCCACTTTTTTTTTTACATTGTTGACTAAAAGGGGTTTGTGTGCTTTTTTTTATTTTTACATAAACTTATTTATTGGTATAAACATTTTTTGAATTTTTTTTGTTCTTTATTGTGAGATTGTTAAAAAAAAAAATAGTTTAGTATATTTTTTTTTCCCTTTTCACTTAGCTTTTCTATGTGACTTTAACTTTTATTAGTGTGATTGTTGGTGTAATGTATTGCCATGCACCAACATGGCAATACATTACACCTGTCAGTGCTGCACTGACAGATCGCTCGTTACACCTTGCTTGTGGCTGAGTCTTAGGGTATGTGCGCACGTTGCTTTTTACCTGCTTTTTTGCTGCTTTTTCTTCTGCGCTGTTTAATGCCAAAATGGATGTGTTCTTCTATTCAAGCAAAGTCTATGGGAATTTGGGTTTCTTGTTCACACTATGTTGTTCAAAATGCTGCCTTTTTGTGGCAGAACTTTGGTCAAAAACTCAGCTTTTCAAAGAAGCAACATGTCAATTGTTTTTGCCATTTGGGTTTTGCACTGCAAAGCTGAGTTTTTGACCAAAGTTCTGCCACAAAAAGGCAGCATTTTGAACAACATAGTGTGAACAAGAAACCCAAATTCCCATAGACTTTGCTTGAATAGAAGAACACATCAATTTTGGCATTAAACAGCGCAGAAGAAAAAGCAGCAAAAAAGCAGGTAAAAAGCAACGTGCGCACATACCCTTACAGGCCACCATACATGGCAGACCCAGGTAGCCTCTGGCTACTATGACAACCCTTGGCTTCCCGTGATCTTGTTCTGAGGGTGCTGTAGCGATGAAAGAAGGCGACCACTCCAATATTGATCGCAGCATATGGAAGATAGCAAAGGGTTAACATCATCAGGTCCCGATTAGGGCTCGTGTCAGAACTACCATTCTGTACTGGAATGCTGTTGCCTGCGGGACTCTGGGGGTCCTGATCCCTTTTTGTCTGCCGACCATAGAGAAACGACACTGCACAAAGCCCAGCAGAAGCCAACGTTTATTTACAGTGGGCAGTAGCGAACAGGTTAAAGAGATCCTGACAGGTCCCCCATGCCCTCCACCCTACTAACACATGTTTACCAAATACCATGTCTAGCCAGCCCTTCATAGTATTTGACACTTAAACCTCTCACGACCAATGATGCACCTTTAAGTCATTGGTAGAGCTGGGTGGACTCACAAAAAAAACGGGACTGGCGGGTCCCTGCTCATTTTTTTTAAAACAAAATCAGGATCCGGTCCGGAATCCGGTACCTATACAAGTCTATGGGAACCAGAAACCGAGGATTAAGAATATTGGTGGAAGGGATAGGTGTGCGCGCAGCGTACTCACCAACCCTCCGTGTCATGGCGGCAAGCTGCTTCTGGGTCGATGATTAACTTTACAAAAGTAAAAAGGTAAATGCTAGAATGTATGGGCTCCTTCCAGGTATGATGTAATTTGTCACGTGATAAGGGTGGGGGCGTGTTCAAAATGCAGCTCGATGTGTCCTCCTCTGCTCAGCCTGAGTGGCCTGCTTCATGAAGCAGGAAGCTCAGGATGAGCTGCACCTGCGATGTGTACTCTGTTCAGCCTGAGAGCAGCTTGCTTCATGAAGCAGGAAGCTCAGGAAGAGCCGCACCAGCGATGTTTCCTCCTCTGCTCAGCCTGGGCCTCTTAGTGCATGAACTATGCACCAGGAGGCTTAGGATGAGCCACAGGGGTGATGTTTCCTCCTCTGCTCGTCTGACCCGCAGACAGCATTTGTGAGCGGAAGCAGTCAGACACTGTCACAAAGGCTGGGGGCACCCGGGCAGCTTTGAAACCACGCGGATCCGGACTTTTACAGTCTGGGTCCGTCAAGGCCTAGTCATTTGTCATGTATGTCCTTTTAATGCAGGCTCGTATGGCGAGTCCAAATTATTCCCTGCAAATATCGACTGATCGGATCAACCGAAATGTACAGCTAAGCAGTGTGGTTGGATTGGAGTTCCATCCACGCCTGTTAACTACTTAGATCACACTGTCAAACTCTGACAGTGCGATCTAACAAGAACCAAGCCATTCCCCGCCGCCATAAAAAAAACAAAAAAAAAAACAACAACAACAACAACAACAACAACTTCAAATTCGTTTGCCTCATTGAAAAAAAAAAAAAAAAGAAAAGAAAAAAAAACCCACCACAACACATTTGGTATTGCCATGTTTAGAAATGCCCAATCAATTAAAAAATTAGTAAAGTGCATAGTGAGGAAAAAAAAAAAAATACAACCACCAGAATTACATAAATATAAGCTCCTGAATAGAAGAGAACGCTACAGGTCTTGGAAAAAGACGACAATTTTTTTTTGGGGACAAAATTTCAGAGTTTATTTCACCACTTAGATAAAAGTAAAAACTATACATGTTTGTTATCTACGAACTCGATCCAACCTGGGAAATCATGCCAGGTTAGTTGTACCAAATAGTGAACATGGTAAGTAAAAAAAATTTGTAGAATTGCACTTTTTTTTGCAATTTCACCGCACTTGGGATTTTTTTTCCCATTTTCCAGTACAATATGGGGCAGAATCAATGGTGTCATTCCAAAAAGTACAACTAGTCTGTCAAAAAACAAGCCATCATATGGCTATATTGACTGAAAAATAAAGTTAGGCTATGTGCGCACGTTGCGTCGGAGTACCTCCAGTTTATTCTGCACGTTTTCCTTCCCTTGGTTTTTGACCAAATGGCTTTTGACCATTTTTTAGCGCTAAAAACGCATGCGTATTTACAGCGTTTTCAGCGCTTTTTACCTGCGTTTTCATCTGCGTTTCTGCAGATGCGTTTTGTAGATCAAAACACTGAGAAATAACGTTGGAATAGTCAAAAAGAATGAAAAAAAGAGAAAAAAAAAAGGATAAAATTAACTTTTATAAAACTATATGGAAAATTATCAATTTTAATGAAATAATAGTGGTTATGCACATTTTAACAGAAAAATAGATAAAGTTTATTATTTTTGAGCATTTAAATTTTGGGTTATTGTGTGTGTGAAAAGGAACATTATAACCCTTTAATTTTATGCCAGAAAAGCATGCGTTTTTGAAGCCAAAAACGCAGATGAAAAGCAGGTAAAAAGCATGTAAAACGCAGGAAAGTTGATTTTGGTTGCATTTTGCCATTTCTCATTGACTCCAATGTTAAGGAAACGCTGCAGAAATGGCAAAAACAACTGACATGCTGCTTCTTTTTCAGCATGGTTTTTGACCCAAAATATGCAAATTAAACGCTGCAGAAAAAAAAGCAAAGTGCAGCCAGGATTTCTGCTTTTCCCATAGACTTTGCTGGAAAACAAAAACGCATGCGGAGAAACGCGGGTAAAAACGCAACGTGCGCACAGCCTTATAGCTCTTGGAAGATGACAGGAAAAAATGTTTTCTTTTTTTTTTTTATAAAAACTTTTTTTTTTCATATGCAAATGAGGCTTTTGACTAGTTGATGAAGGGATGGTTTCCCCAGACTAGCTGTACTCCTCAGCATGTGACATTTTCCCTGTGGGCATGATACCATGACTTACAAAGGCCGGCGTCATCAGCTCTCTGCATAACTAGCGCATTCACAAGGCTTTTTTTACCCACATTATTGTACCAATAAAGCCGGGTGAAAGCTTCCCGACTTCAGAGGCAAACTGCTCATGTACGGAAGTGAATATGACGGTTCCCATGCACAGAGGAGCCACCGGAAAAGATACTCTTCGATTCTGGACATGCGCAGTGCGCCTTTGAAGCTGAAGCGTACACTCTGCTTCAGAAAAGAAATGATGTGGGTAAAGAAAGCCGCCAGCACGCGCAAAATTTGCAGCAAGGCTTAGATGCCGGCTCTTGCAAATCATGTTATGACAAACCATAGGGGAGTGATAACATGCTGAGAGGGACAACTAGTCTGAGGAAACCAATGCCCCATCAACTAGTCAAAGCCTAATTTACCGATACCCGTCAGGGATGCCCGCTATCGCCGCTTAAATTCATCCTAATGCTGGAACCCTTCCTCAGACATATGCGAGCTAATAAGGATATTGCGGGCGTTGCGGTGCGCCAGGTCACTCAAAGTAGCTGCATATGCAGATGATCTCCTGCTTTTTGTTTCTGCTCCTAGAATTTCTCTCCCCAACTTGATGAAAGAATTCCAGATATACTCCCACTTATCAAATTTCAAAATTAACTTAAATCCGAAGCTCTTAACATTAACCTCCTTCCCAGGGAGGTGGAAGAGCTGAAAACATCTTTTAGCTTTCGACGGGCGGCCCAATCTCTTAGTTATTTGGGGATACGGTTAACTAGTGATCTGGGTCTCCTTTACTCACATAACTTTCCGGCTATGCTTGCCTCTATTAGGAAGGATTGTGACCGGTGGGGGAAATCTTTGTTCTCCTGGTTTGGCAGATGTCAAATCTATAAGATTAATATTTTGCCCAGGATCTTGTATCTTCTACAAGCTCTCCCAGTTAAAATTCCATAAGCCTTTTTCAAGACGCTTGAGTCGATTCAGTCTTTTATATGGGTAGTCAAATCGGTACGCATAAAAAGAACTATCCTATTTAGAGCCAAACGCAGAGGTGGGATTGGGTTGCCAGACATGAAGCGTTATCATTTAGCAGGACACCTTACCAGAATGATTGATTGGTGCAGGAATGGTACACAGAAGGCATGGGTACAAATGGAGCAGCCTTTTTCTCAGATATCACTCAATAAATTGCCCTGGGTGGTCTCTGAGGCTCCCGCAAGGCTGAAATTGCATCCGACGATTGGCCCAACTGTGACATGCTGCAATACAGGAGTGGTGCGCATGGAATTGATCCCCCAACATTCTCGACTGATGCCTATCCTGAGTCATCCCTCTTTCGAACCAGGAAGAGCAGATACCATATTTTAATTGTGGGTACACAATGGGGTGGATCGGGTGGAAGACTTTGGAGATCAGGAAACATGGCCCTCGGCAGCCATGTTGGCCGCGAGACAAGTCCCGGTCCCACTTGGACAGTGGAAAAGCTTGCAATTGGCACACTTTTTCAGAAAACTCCTGACTAAGACCCACTTCCAACGGTCCAAGACACAATTTTAACTTACTTGCGTGGGAATGGGTCCGATACAGCACTTGCTCTCAGCGGTGTACTCCCTTCTATCCTCCCCCTCAGACCAACACCCTCCTCCATTTGCACCACAATGGAAACGGGACCTGGGAATCACTCTCACCCCGGACCAATGGGACCGTGTTTTTTGACTTGCACATAGCATAGCTCATCCATCAGCTCTAGGTTCCAGGAGGCCAGTGATAAATTACTATCCAGATGGTACAGGGTGCCATCTAAGGTTCATGCTATATTTCCAATGGTGGATCCCACCTGCTGGAGGTGTGGAAGAGAGGAAGGTACTATGTTTCTCGTGTGTTGAGAATGCAAGGCGATCCAGCCGTTTTGGAAGAGAGTGTCTAATATTATCCGATTGGTTACTGGTACCACGGAGGAGATGGGACCTGCTATCTTCATGTTGCATCACTGAGACCCCATTAAAAACGTACAAAACCTCCCTGAGGAAATTCCTTATAATGGCAGCTAGATCTTGTATTCCAGAGAGATGGAGGAGCCAGTCGCCTCCCACAATGGTACAGTGGATCACCAAGGTCAATGACCTTATGAAATGGAAGACCTGACCTCCTCAATGCATGACACTTACATGAAATTTTGGGCCACCTGGCGGGAGTAGATGGATTTCCAACAATCGGAGGAATATAGAGTTCTGGAGGGTCATCGCTTGGGAATTAGTGATTTGGCAGTTCCGTAATCCCCCTGGTGATGGTGGGTCGGAATGGCTACCCGCCTACCCTCCCTTTTCCCGTCCCCTGCCCAACCCTTCCCCTCCCTCTCTACATGCACATTTTATTTTTCCTGTCCCCTCCTTTCTTCTTCCTCTATAAGTGTCTTCTTTTTCTTTCTTGCCTTCTTATACTCTTCTCGTCTTGAACTTTCGCCTATCTTTTCTCTACAGTATATTACTTTTAAATTTGTAAAATATTAAAAAAAATTTATTGGAACCTTGAATATTCATGCGCTCAGAACGGGATGTATGTCGGATTATTGACTAGTGTTTTTTCGCTTCATGCAAGTCTTGTTTGGGCAAAACAGTGTTATTGCAAATAGGCCGTTAGGTCCAATGATTTGTAGTTTATTGTTATGATGGTTTCTAAATAAAGAATTAAAAAAAAAAGCCTAACTTACATATAAAAAGGGGAGTTTAAAAATACTGTTTTTAAACATGTATATTGCTTGCTTAATGCTATGCCTAACCAGCCCTTTATAGGGTTGACACTTAACACAAGTGTTATAGAGGACCGGTCAGGTTCCCATCTTAGCGGTCTCCGCTCCTACCCTGCAGTGACAATCTAAATAGTCTCTGCATAGTAGTGCAGCTATATGTGATAGATATGGTAGCTGCAGGAGTGGGGACCGGCTGTCTCCATTACAGACCGACTTTTCCATTGCAGTGTACTCAGCGCTAAAAGAGCTGTGTGTTTGAAGTAATTGACAGCGCTGATTGAATTTCCCTCTTCCATACACAGCCATTATAGGATTCCTGTGCATAGAGAGCAGCAGGGGCTGCTGGCTCATAAGAGACGGCACTTATCCTGTAACTGGGGCTAACTTACCAGCTGCACTTAGAAGGGAAATAAGACAAAAATACCTGTATGCATCCCCTCCTCTATAAGCTCATAAAAAACCAAGGATGAAAGATAAACTAGCCCTGATTATTTGAACCGCCCAATTCAATAACATTGGTCCTAGTGCTGCCCGAGCATTGTCAGTTATTATCCATGGTCAGTTGCGTGAAAGTAGCCTCACTTATCATAGGCTCCATAAGATTGCCAACCATCTGGCCCTAAACACAACTGGTGCTGATATCAAGGCATTCTCCACAACTATACTCAAGACTTCGGGCAACCAGTAGCCATGTGGAATGGTTGTCATGTGGCTGGTGCAGCTTTTACTATTCCACCAGAGTGGAACTGCAGTGTCCTGTGACCATGTGGAGACAGTACTGACGTTGGAAGAACGGTGCTGGTCTGGAACGTGTATAATGAAATACAAAATTACAATGGCAAATTAGCTGGAAGTGGACAATCCCTTCAATAGTGGGCAGTCACTGTTACTTGCAGAGGTGTTGATAGGCATGACAAATGCTGTAGTGGCCACCGGGTGGTCTAGTCTCCTGTCACTTCAAATATCCTTCACAGCAAAGAGGATGACTTGGGGAAGGAAAAAAGAAGCAGCCTTTCAGCTGTCCTAACATGTCCTGGGCGTTCAGCTGAGGAATTTTACAATGCAGAGTTATGAGAAAAGTTCTTGCAGAATTCTTTTTACATGGGGTTCACAAGTATTTACTGAAACAAACGCCTGCTATCACGTAGGGCAGGCATGGGTCCATTACAATTAGCTGATCTGCAACGTTAAATGGCCACAGACTAGTGAATAGTTACTAATCGGCTACCTGATTTCTTACATGATGCACACTGATCAATGTGTAATAGATCCTTCAGAGGGTACAAACTGCCATTGTTCTCGGCAGCGCAGCTCCTGTTTACTTGCACAGGGCAAAACCGCTGCCGACAATGATGATCTTGTACTTGATGTTTTTAAAACCTCTTGTTCATGGTAATCTGTCAGTGTAAATGTGGCTATTTAAAGGGAACGCTATTGACCTGCAGATATGAAGTTAATCTGCAAGTTAGTAGCATTTGGTACCTGCCTGGCACATGCTCATTGAACCCTTCTGTGGGGAGATAAGCCTCCCGTCAGCATTCATTTTACAGTCATTGGGGTTCTGCAGTGGGTTCAGTTACCAGTCTGTATCAAGAGAAGTTGCTGTAACTGCGCCCCACACCCTGACTGACAGCTCGCTCAGTATTAGAACTTGCTGTCAGTCAGTGTGGGGGGCAGTTACACCCGCTGCTCTCTATACACAGAGCGGTGACTGAAGCCACGCCAGCACCACCCCAATGACTGAAAAACAAGTGCTGCTGAGAGCATTAAAGAGGCTGTTCACTACTAGGACAACCACTTCACGCCACACTTCCCCCAGGGTAAAATAAAATAGCCTATACTCACCTCCCATACAGGCGCCAGTCCAGCACCACCCCAATGACTGAAAAACAAGTGCTGCTGAGAGCATTAAAGAGGCTGTTCACTACTAGGACAACTACTTTTCACTCCACACTTCCCCCAGGGTAAAATAAAATAGCCTATACTCACCTCCCATACAGGCGCCAGTCCAGCAGTGCCGTGGTTCGCGTTCCCGGGCCTCACATGGGGTTGTGACGTCACATGAGCCCAGAGTCCAATCACCGCCGGCCTCTGTCTCCCCGCCTTTGTACCAACGAATAATCAATAGGAAAGCGTCGAGAAGAAGCCAGAGCTGATTGGATGAGGGGCTCATGTGACATCACAACCCCACTTGAACCCCAGCACCATGATCCCGGTCACCGCTAGAATGGGGCTGGTACGAGAGGGGAGTATAGTCTACTTTACCTGGGGGAAATGTGGAATGAAAATTAGCTGTCCTAGTAGTGAATAACCCCTTTAAAAGTTAATTTCCTCAGCAGTGGGGTTCAATGCGCGGGTGCCATATTGGTTTTCTAATGCTATTATCCTACAGATTAACCCCACATCTACAGGATAATACTGCTTTTAACCTTTAAAAAAGTTAGGCAGATATAGTGTATATGGTCAGATAGCGATTGTATTGACAAGAAATTTTGCAATGTCCTGCTTATTAAATCTTTCAGCCGTTCTGGAGATAAACCCTTTTCTTTACAGTTGCTCTTGGAGACCAACCACCTCTGCTAAACAGCAGAATAGGTTCACAAAAGGTGGTTGGTTTCCAAAGCAACAAGCCGTAAACAAAAGAAAAGCTTTCTAGATTCCAAAAAGGCTGAGAATGGGAATAAGCAGTAAATTGCTTGTACTTATTAGCCCTGTCCAACAATATCCATTTATAAAGATGGGATTAGCCTTTTACCCGTTGTTTTTTTCGGGGGTATAGAGTGAGTGATTGATTGAGATACTCTGTTCAGGTTTTGTCTAGACAATCCCCTCCATTTACCTGTACTTTACCCAAAAGCGGTGGGCTGCAGCAACAATCCAGTGTTTGAACGGTACGTAACAGTCTACAAGTCAGAAATAATAGTAACAGTCAAATTCGGCCACATTTGATGTTGGAAACTAGCTGATCAGTCTTGCAAGGTCACAGATAACATTTACATTCCTTACATGATTGAAAAACATAGAAATGTACGACTTTACACCCGCCGGCTATGATAACAGTCGCCAGCTCTGATCCTAAATACTGCTGAGCTCCAGTAATCCCCAACAGCAGCAGCTTCCTAAAATAAATAAGGAAAACCACATCCAATATTATCCCCGGTCACTTACTGCTGCAAATCAGGCTAAATGGCTGCAGCAGGCCTCACACAGACACACCGCCAAACCGTGTCACCCTGCGAAGGGGACCAAGCACACGCCATGTACGCTGCCCAGCAGAGATCCGACATTACCAACTGATCTACAGTCGCAGGAGGGACATGGCAGCAAGTTTCCATTCAGGATAAAATAAACACCGAATGTGAAACTTTTATTAACTACAACAAAACAAGACTTTCATACATTATAGATAAGGGAAACATTCACAAGGATTGCCGCGGGCCAATAAAGCTTCCAAATGTACATTGTGATAACAGTAGTGATATGCAGTTTATAGGGAAACCGTCAAGGTTTTGCCACTTAATGTTAAAGCAGCGTAATGTAGAGACAGAGAGCAGGAATCCAGAGGTGTGTCACTTACTGAGCTGCTTAGTGTAGTTAGGAAAAGATAAAATCAATGTTTTATCCGCAGAAGATAATCAATAGAGGACTAGTAAACCTGCTGCAATGTAGTCCAACCCTGCCTCCACCAGTGAGTGGCAGCTTTCTGCCTCTGCACAGTATACACAGAGAGCTGCCAATAAGTGGTGTGGGCAGGGTTATACATAGCTCAGTATTCAGAGAACGGGTAGATCTGCGGAAGGTAAAAAACGCAATTTTATCAAAATGACAGCAAGCAGCTCAGTAAGTAAAATATCACAGGAATCAGGGTCTCTTCTCCTACATTTTGAAGCTCTTGCATAGAGGAGCTGACAGATTTCCTTTAATATGATCCCCTGGTTACGGTATAGAATATATTAGACAGAGGCTGCAAGGTGGTGTGTGTGTCCATACAGCCTCGCTCCAAAACAATGAGCTTGAGCCTTTATTCATAAAATCTTTGGTAGCCACAAACATCTAGGAAAGGTGATTCACTCTTAAAGGGGTACTCTGGCAAGAAAAAAAAAATCTACTGTCCCTGCCCTTATAGTGATGAGCTAATAATAAGTATTTGTGTTTGGATTATTCATAACGAATCTCATAGTAATATTCCGGTATTTGTCACGCGCAACGAACCTAATGCAAGTCAATGGGGAAATGGAGCATTTTTCAGGGAAATCTTCTAAAGAAAGGCTCAAGTTGCCCATTGACTTGCATTAGCTAATCGTGACGAATACCGGAACAGTACTTTGTGATTTCTTATGAATAATCCAAACACTAATAATTATTATTTGCCCATCATTACTTATAACTATAAAAGATAACATGCACAGTGCTGTTCAATATCGTCACAGTACCCGTAATTCAGTGCGACACTGCTCCCTCTCGCCTCTAGGACAGCAAACATCAGGGGGTGTGACCATATCAAGACCACACCCCCGGCAGAAACGTGACTGTTACCAACACCATGGAGCAGGCCACGTCCCCTAACGTGTGATGTAATCCCAGAGGGGAGGTGGAGCAGTGTCACACTGAATTACAGGTGGTGTGCGGATTTTGATTTTTTTTCCCCATATGTCATTCATTCGGTCACTGGTTCAGTTCCGTTAGTAATACTTTAAGGCAAGCATCATGAATTTACAGATATAAAAGGAACAACTGCTTGGAGGTTATCAGAGACTTTTGTGATTTTTTGCCCCCCATGTGGCTAAAAATGTACAAGTAGGCACGGTAGTTGCCAACTTCCTACCTGTTCTGGTGATGACCCCTGCCAGCTCATGCAGTGGCTACATGTCACCTCATATCAACAAAGCAGTATATTTTCTTCTGGTCTGTTGATGAAGTGTCACTGCCAACGTCATGCTGATTAACAGCTGGCTCCCCACAGTTAAGCAGCGGGAAGCCAACTGTCAACTGTCAATTCAGGATCCATACTTGACTCTGGACCCATATAAGTCAATAGGGATCCAAATTTTGGTGCTGTAAAATGGTTGTAGTAAGGCCTAGGAGGCTGCAAAAGGATGCAAAATGAGGGTAAGGGCAGGATAATTAATTGATAACTAGAGCAGATAATACCAGCACCCAGCTGTTTGTTTTATGAGGGTGGGAAGGTCCATGATTATTTGCTCCTTCCCAACCTAAAATTAGCAGCCTGCAGCCGACCCAGAATTGGCACATGACATTAGATGCGCCAATACTTACCAGTTTAGTAATGGGGGTGTCTGAGAGACACCTCTCCATTAGTAACTCTTGGGCTTGATGCCAGTTATCAATACCCAGCTGATATTAACCCCAAAAGTATTACCACAATTTCACTGTACCAGGGCAATCCGAAAGAGCCATGCAGAGCGCCAGAACTGCCACATCTAATGGATGCGCCACTTCTGGGGCAGCTGTCAGCTGCTATGTTTAGGCTGGGAAGGGCCCAATAACCATGGGTCTTTCCAGTCTGATAATACCAGCACCCAGCTGGCTGTTTTACCATGGCTGGTTATTAAAATTAGGGGGGACTCCACCTCATTTTTTTAAATGTATTTATTTTGTTCACAGCAGCACACAGGCATCTTCCCTATGCCACAAAGATTGTAAACTGGCTGTACAGCAGCCTTTCAACAACTTTATTAGCATACGAACAGCACTCAAACTGACAGACGTTTCTTTTTAATGTCTGTGTTTGAACTTGAGACCAGGAAACCAGGTGTCTCGTACGAACCCTGAACTTTACAGTTTGGGTTTGCTTTTCTATTATCTTATTTAGGAGACCTGAAAGGAAAGATGAAACACTTACAACAGCAGGTAGAAATGGTGTTGGCTGCAGCTGGTCATGTGATCCTCTGTTAGGGTATCATTGGAATTATAGCAGAGCAGAGAGATGGAAGCTAAGGGAAGAAACAGGAGGTTGAAACACATGAAAGGAAGAACATTATATAGAAAACCTGCATAACATCTAATCAAGTGTGGGGGAGTGCTTCTTTAGGCCTCTTTCACACGTCAGTGATTCTGGTACATATGTGCTAGTTTTTATACGTACCAGAATCACGGACATACGCAGACCTATTATAATCAATGGGTCTGCGCACACATCAGTGATTTTTCACTGACTGTCTCTGTGCGACGTACAAGTGTGTCCGTGATTGCCGTACAGAGACATGTCCGTTTTTCTCTGACATATCTGATGTCCCACGGACCACACTATGGTGTGGTCCATGAAATACGTACCAGAAAAACACGGACACTGAAAATAAAAAGCATTTGTAATTCACCTTCTCCATCGCTGCTGGTCTTCGGTCTCTGCTTCAGAGCCGGCTGCTTATTCTCATGCATATTCATGCATGCAGCCACAGCTTACCCGGAAGTAACTGCAGCAGGTGCGAAAACACAGCAGAGTCGGTGAGTTCAGCACCACGGACAGGTGAATATACGTCCATGTGCAATCACGGATAACTGATAATGTATCACGGCTTGCATATGAACAACCCACGTGTGCCGTGAATCACGGCACACAGAGGGGCATATGGGTTTTTTTACACGTCAGTGAAAAACGTCTTTTTCACTGATGTGTGAAACAGGCCTTAAGAACAGTTATTTTGGTCTTGAGGATACAGTGTTTATTTAGTTTTGTATCACTATGTTCCAAGAATCAGAATGGCCAAAAGCCTCTCTTGAATCGCTTGGATGCATCCAACGACTTAAGCGGGCTTTACACGCTACAATAAATCTAACGATGTGTCAGCGGGGGTCACGTCATTAGTGACGCACATCCAGCATCGTTAGTGTTGTTGTAGTGTGTGAAACGTATGTGCGATTGTACGAAAACACATTGATCGCATACGCGTCGTTCAAATTCTAAAAATAGAACGTCCGATTGTTCAATGTTCCCGAGGCAGCACACATCGCAGTGTGTGACACCTTGGGAACGATGAACACATCTTAGCTGTGTCCTGCCTGCAATGCGGAAGGAAGGAGGTGGGCAGGATGTTTAAGTCTCACTCATCTCCGCCCCTCGGCTTCTATTGGCCGGCTGCCGTGTGACGTCGCTGTGACGCCGAACGTCCCTCTTACTACAGGAAGAGGATGTTTGCCGCCCACAGCGAGTTCGTATGGAAGGTAAGTACGTGTGACGGGATTTAATAGTTTGTGCGAGACGGGCAACAAATTGAAAGTGCCGCACATACGATGGGGGCGTGTCACATCGCATAAGAGATTGCATGTGTAATTGTAACTTGTAAAGTAGGCTTTAAACTACCATTATCAGAGCCATCTACTTTCAGGACTGCTGCAGCAGTGTCAGATCTAGCATACAGCTATAAACTTCTGGAGAAAGTTGGGATTAAATCCAGTCCACCCTAATAGCACAAACTACCATAGAGGATGTGACAACTACATAACACAAATGCAATCTTGATACGATGGATGTTGTTAGAGATGAAGAACACTGCTTGGCTTTTAAGTTATGCATTTTCCACTTATTAAAATGTCAATAAAAAACAAATCCAAATATATGGCTTTATGTTTGTTCAGTATATCTGCACATCTTTATCTTGCCTTACTGCTTAAAGGGAACCAGTCACCACTTTTTCGGCCTATAAACTGCAGCCACCACCACTGGGCTCTTATATACAGCATTCTAACATGTTTATTCACCATGTTCCAAATTATTATGCATATTGGATTTAAGTGCCATAGTGATTAATTTTTTTTTTCTCAATGAAACTCATTGATGATATTGTGTCTCAGGGTTCTTTGGATCACTGAAATCAATCTCAGATACCTGTGATAATTAGTTTGTCAGGTGAGCCCAATAAAAGGAAAACTGGATGCTCTACAATATTAAGCAGGCCACAGTTTTCAAGTAACATGGGAAAGAAAAAGGATCTCTCTGCTGCCGAAAAGCATCAAATAGTGCAATGCCTTGGACAAGGGATGAAAACATTAGATATTTCACGAAAACTTAAGCGTGATCATCGCACTGTGAAGAGATTTGTGGCTGATTCAGAGCACATACGTGTTCGTGCTGATAAAGGCAGAATGAGGAAGGTTTCTGCCAGGCAAGTCCATTGGATTAAGAGAGCAGCTGCTAAAAAGCCATTACAAACCACCAAACAGATATTTGAAGCTGCTGGTGCCTCTGGAGTCCCTCAAACCTAAAGGTGTAGGATCCTTCAAAGGCTTGCTGTGGTGCATAAACCTACTATTCGGCCACCCCTAACCAGTGCTCACAAGCAGAAACGGTTGCAGTGGGCCCAGACATACCTGAAGACTCATTTTCAAACAGTTTTGTTTAGTGATGAGTGTTGAGCAACCCTGGATGGTCCAGATGGATGGAGTAGTGAATGGTTGGTGGATGGCCACCATGTCCCAACAAGGCTGCAACGTCAGCAAGAAGGTGGAGGAGTCATGTTTTGGGCCGGAATTATGGGGAGACATCTGGTAGGCCCCTTTAGGGTTCCTAAAGGTGTGAAAATGACCTCTGCAAAGTATAGAGAGTTTCTGAATGACAACTTTCTTCCATGATACCAAAAGCAGAAACGTGCCTTAAAGAGCAAAATCATCTTCGTGCATGACAATGCACCATCTCATGCTGCAAAGAATACCTCTGTGTCATTGGCTGCTATGGGCATAAAAAGGAGATTAACTCATGGTGTGGCCATCATCTTACCCGGACCTCAACTCTATAGAGAACCTTTGGAGTATCATCAAGCAAAAGATCTATGAGGGTGGGAGGCAATTAACATCAAAATAGCAGCTCTGGAGACTATTCTGACATCATGCAAAGAAACTCTCCAAAAACCTCACAAGTTCAATGGATGCAAGAATTGTGAAGGTGATATCAAAGAAGGGTTCCTAACATGTAACTTGGCCTGTTAGGATGTTTTGGATTTAAATAACTTTGTATTTAAGTGAATGTGACCTCCTAATTTTTCAAATTCCACAAATGAGCATTTGCAGTTCTTTAAAACATAAAATAATAATTTGGAACAGTGCATTTTGAGGTTTTTTTTTAAATGTTGAAGATTATATTGTTATCATTGGGAGGTTTCTTCAATAAAATTCGATGTATACTCAACGAGTGATGACTTATTAGACTGACTGTTATTTGCACTGGCCATTAAGGAAAATCAGAGAAAAATATCATTTGCATAATAATTTGGAACATGGTGTAGGAGCCCAGGCCAGCTTTATCGCTATATTAAAGGGAACCTGTCAGGTCCAATATGCACCCAGAACCACAAGCTCTGTGTGCATATTGCTATTCCCCGCCTAACCGTCCCTGTATACATTAGCATAGCTAAAGGGATCTTTAAGAAAAAGTATTTCTAAAGATCTTTTATCGTATGCTAATGAGTCCCCTGACGAGCAAAAAAAAAAAAAAAGGTACATACAGTGCTGGCCAAAAGTATTGGCACCCCTGCAATTCTGTCAGATAATACTCAGTTTATTCCTGAAAATTATTGCAATCACAAATTCTTTGGTATTATTATCTTAATTTAATTTGTCTTCAATGAAAATAAATTGTCATAAAGCCAGATTGGATATAATTCCACACCAAACATAAAAAAGGGAGTGGACAAAAGTATTGGCACGGTTTGAAAAATCATGTGATGCTTCTCTAATTTGTGTAATTAACAGCACCTGTAACTTACCTGTGGCACCTAACAGGTGTTGGCAATAACTAAATTACACTTGCAGCCAGTTGACATGGATTAAAGTGGACTCAACCTCTGTCCTGTGTCCTTGTGTGTACCACATTGAGCATGGAGAAAAGAAAGAAGACCAAACAACTGTCTGAGGACTTGAGAATCCAAATTGGGAGGAAGCATGAGCAATCTCAAGGCTACAAGTCCATCTCCAAAGACCTGAAAGTTCCTGTGTCTAAGGTGCGCAGTGTCATCAAGAAGTTTAAAGCCCATGGCACTGTGGCTAACCTCCCTAGATGTGGAAGGAAAAGAAAAATTGACGAGAGATTTCAACGCAAGATTGTGCGGATGGTGGATAAAGAACCTAGACTAACATCCAAACAAGTTCAAGCTGCCCTGCAGTCCGAGGGTACAACAGTGTCGACCCGTACTATCCGTCGGCGTCTAAATGAAAAGGGACTGTATGGTAGGATACCCAGGAAGACCTCACTTCTTAGCCCGAGACATAAAAAAGCCAGGCTGGAGTTTGCCAAAGTTTACCCGAGAAAGCCTAAAACGTTTTGGAAGAATGTTCTCTGGTCAGATGAAACAAAAGTAGAGCTTTTTGGGAAAAGCCATCAACATACGAGTTTACAGGAAAAAAAAAAAAAAAGGCATTCAAAGAAAAGAACACGGTCCCTACAGTCAAACAGGGTGGAGGTTCCCTGATGTTTTGGGGTTGCTTTGCTGCCTCTGGCACTGGACTGCTTGACTGTGTGCATAGCATTATGAAGTCTGAAGACTACCAACAAATTTTGCAGCATAATGTAGGGCCAAGTGTGAGAAAGCTGGGTCTTCCTCAGAGGTCATGGGTCTTACAGCAGGACAATGACCCAAAACACACTTCAAAAAGCACTAGAAAATGGTTTGATAGAAAGCACTGGAGACTACTAAATTGGCCAGCAATGAGTCCAGACCTGAATCCCATAGAACACCTGTGGAGAGATCTCAAAATGGCAGTTTGGAGAAGGCACCCTTCAAATCTCAGGGACCTGGAGCAGTTTGCTAAAGAAGAATGGTCTAAAATTCTAGCAGAGCATTGTAAGAAACTCATTGATGGTTACCGGAAGCGGTTGTTCGCAGTTATTGTGGATAAAGGTTGTGCAGTCAAGTATTAGGATAAGGGTGCCAATATTTTTGTCTGGCCCATTTTTGGAGTTGTGTGTGAAATGATCAATGATTTGATTTTTGTTTTTCTCTTTTGTGTTTTTTCATTGTAAGCAAAATAAATGAAGATAATAATACCAAAGAATTTGTAATTGCAATCATTTTCAAGAAGAAACTGAGTATTATCTGACAGAATTGCAGGGGTGCCAATACTTTGGGCCAGCAATCCAAATAGGGAAGAAAAAGTTCCAGCATCCACGTCAAAGTAATATAAAATAGTCTTTATTAGATATGCATTAAAAGGGTGATAAGATCACATCCTGAGCAATAAAAATCCCCATAAAAATGAGGGGTATGGTAGATGGTACGCGTTTTGATTGGGACTAAGAGCGGTGAACGCTCGAAACGCGTACCATCTACCATACCCCTCATTTTTATGGGGATTTTTATCACCCTTTTAATCCATATCTAATAAAGACTATTTTATATTACTTGGACGTGGATGCTGGAACTTTTTCTTCCATGTTTGGAATCTTCAGCCTGGCCGGCTTACCTCCCGTGCACCTGTCCTCCATTCAAGTCTCCATCAGAGTGGGTGAGCTAAATTTTTTTTTTTTCTTCATTTTGGCCAGCACTGTATAAGACACCAGGCTTTGGAATAAAAGTTAATGATTAGGGCGGACCTTGATTTGTGCAAAAAAAATATACAATGTTTATTTAAACATGGTGGCAATAGACACATACATATTTAAAATCCAACATGAACAAAATACACTATCCACTCCATGGATCAGATCAAGAATAACACATAGGATATCATTAGGAAATAATCACACATACAATGTATTTCATGAATCCTTGCTGGGAACTCAATATAAATCTGTGTGGATATCCCCTGTGTGCTATATATGGTACTTGCAGAGCTCTGTAATGATGGCTGGTCAAAAGCCACAATAGACTTTTGTGAGGTAAATCCGGAGATATGACGATAAATCATGATATTCAAGTATGTCAGGAAGCCCTCTCCTGGTGTCACCCCCCCTTTCCTTCACACAACTGGTTTAGCAACAAATCCCATGGCCATGTCCTGTGATATGGAGATGAGGTGGTGTGGGAACAATGGACACAGGATGACTCCCTGCCGTCACCCTGTAACAAGAGTTGTATCTCATTAGCAAGGCTATGGAACTAGCTAGACAGAACGACTCCAGTAAAAAATGGTTCATATCTCGCAAGCCATATTTCCGATAAATATGGCAACCATAAAAATGGTGTCTCCGCATGCGGAAGATGCCGGCACACCCTTTTTATGGGAGCAGGACATTGGGAAATGCCCCAGGCGTGATATCAGCCAATGGGGAACTGGCAGACAGGTCATGAGTCCCCTCGTTCTGTAGCTAAATTCATAACTGTCACAATGAGAGCATTGGCGTCCGCCTACGACGCTCCCAGGCAAAGTTATGGCCCATATTCCATGTTGGGATATTGTCCATAACTCAAGCCAGGGGTGGAGCAGTGCTCCCTGTGAGGTCACGAAGGTAGGAGGGGACCTGGATTTGGCCAGGTTGATAACCCTACTTCGGCCACTTTCCAGTGTTCTTTCGCTGGGGGTCACGTGTAGGAAACATCTGTGGGAGTTCCTGGAAACCTGGTCTACAGCGCCCCCCTGTGGCCAGACGCAACAAGGTAACTGCTGGAACTGTGTATGCCTGTTTGTAACCCATGCTTTGACTGTAACTGTACTCTGACATATGTATATTCTGTAGATTCCCTATTGTATATATTGTAGTTCTAGTGTGCTTTAGGCTGATTAAATTATATAATTAATCTTGGGCTGTTCTGTTATCTCGATCTTGAACCCCACGTCTGTGTGTTCGGCTAATAGTTACCGTGAAGCGGTTGGTGGCAGCGAGTTTGTGCCAAGGATTATTGTGGGGAGGCCAGTGAGATTCGGGGAGATTTTATATATTCCGCCCGCGGAGGTCGGGGGAATATATACCCTACTCTCACCGGGGACCCTTCAATAATCGGCATAAGTAGTATAGCGGCCTCCTTGCTTATTGTCGGGCAATTCCATAATTGGCCTGACTATAAGAGGGGCGCTAGAGAGCGCATCACGTGCTCTGTCGGTCGGGAGGTATAAAGGAGGGGTGACCCCCCACTTGTTACCCCCCGATTGTGACGTACTGGTAGCCAGCGCGGGGGATTTCTGAGTGACCCCCCCGGTGGTTTGTGACATATTGGTGGCATAGCGGTGGGATCGAGATAATAGTGTGTGTGAGTGTGAGACCCATACTCCCAGACACTAAAGACTGCCTGCAGCAGCTGTGGCTGCTGGGGTCTTCAGACTAGCTCAACACTAGAGTGTCAGAGTGCAGATACTGTAAGGTGTGTGGAGGCATCAGGTGTCAGTTCTGTGTCAGTGACCAAAAGTCTGCAAGAATGGCTGATGGCACCAGGAGCAGAGCTATGCAACTGGCCAATGCTAAGGCAGGAGCCGAAGAGAGGGAGGACGGTGCTGTGGACAGCAATGAGGAGGTTGCCCACGAGTCCTCCAGGAGCTCGACGCCCGAAAACCGTTCTGCCGAGGACATTGCGCAACCTGGCACTGCTGGACAAGATGAGGAGGAGCTCACCCAAGGTTCCTCAACGAGCCAGATGCCAGCCCTCCGCTCTGAAAGGGACAGTGAATCGCCTAGCTCTGCAGCGTGCCGCAGATCACCACGTGCCATTCCACCGAGCCTGGGAGGCTCGGATAGCCTTCTTCAAATGGCTATGGCCCTTCTCCAGGCTGGAGACCAGAAGGGCTACAAGGAACTCCTGGCAGAGCGCAGGGCAGAGCGGCAGGCAGCGCGTGACGCTGAGGCTGCGGAGCGGCACGCAGAGCGTGAGGCTGCGGAGCGAGAGCGGCAGGCAGCGCGTGAAGAGCGAGAGCGACAGGCAGACCGTGACTACCAGCTGCAGCTAGCTCAGCTCCGGCCCTCATCAGCCACATGTGACCTTCGAGACACCAAACTTCCAAAGGTCCGTGTTGAGGACTTCCCAGTGCTGGAGAAGGATGGAGACTTGGACTCTTTCTTGACTGCTTTTGAACGGACTTGCTTGCAGCACCATCTGGACAAGGACCAGTGGGCCAAATACCTGACCCCCCGTTTAAGGGGTAAGGCCCTGGATATCCTTGGGGACTTGCCTGCTGAGGCAGATCAGGGCTACGACACCATCAAGCGGGCCCCTGAGGCCAGGAGAGCGGCCACCAGCAGCACCTGGAGAGGGGGTAAGATGAATTCGGCGACTGCCCCACCTGCCCCTAGACTGCAGGGGGTGTCCCCCTCAACTCCCCTCTCCAGGCCCGTGGCGGAACCAAGACGGTGCCACCAGTGCAACCTACCTGGACACTTCAAGGCCATGTGCCCTCAGCGTCCCAAGGCCCCGGCTCCGTCCCCGTCCCAAGGGCCGCCCAAGGTGTATTGTGTGGGTGGGGGTGGTGGTAGGTCCCTGGACAGCTTCCAACCTGTCACCGTCGGCCGGTCTGTGACCATAGGACTGCGAGACAGCGCCTCGGAGGTGACTCTGGTGCGGCCTGAGATGGTGTCCCCCCAAGACTTGATCCCTGGAAAAACCCTCGCTGTCTCCGGGATTGGAGGCACTGACCCGGCGCTGCCTGTTGCTGACATTTATGTGGACTGGGGCGCAGGGCGAGGGGTGAGGGAGGTGGGGGTAACTGATCGGATCCCTGCAAACGTGCTACTTGGGACAGATTTGGGGCAGATAACCTCCCAGTTTGGGCCCCAACCAAGGGCTGAACCTTCAGCCAGTACTGACATGCCTCCGGACAATGTTAATGTGTTATCTATGAATGATGTAAGGGAGGGGGGAGTGAACTCTGATATTTCTGCTTGCACAGACACCATAGACACACACACAGCTGCAGCTGTGACAGGGGAGGGGGTCAGAGAAAGGTGTGACAATGCCTCTACAAGTAACCAGCCTGTGAGCTGGGATCTGTTGCCCTCTGCAGGGATAAGCAGAGAGCAGGGTGCTGCAGGGGGAGGACCAGTGTGTGGGGTGGGGGCTACCACAGCAAATGTGGGGTCCCCAGAGATTTCACAGCGGGGTTCTGTTGCTGCAGGAGGGGAACAGGCAGGTGAGATTGGGGCCGGTCCAGGAGCGGAAGTGCTCCCAGGTAAGATCTCTGTGCATGGTTCCCCCACAACCGGGGTGTCAGGAAGCCAGGTAGGTCTGCCTGAACCGGCGACTTGGTCAGGAACGGAGGAGGAGCAGGCACGACCCACGGTCGCAGCGGCTGTGGCCGCTGTCACCCGCAGTGGGAGTGCTGGAAGCCAAGGGGCCTCCCGGAGGTCCGATAGCTCTTCCCCTTCTGACCAAGTGGCAGCCGAGTCAGGTGGAGGCCAGGACACAGGTCCCGGGGTACTGACCGAAGATGTGACAGTCTCGTCGATTCTGGCCACATCTAGTCAGGGGTTTCAGGCAGCGTTAGAAGCTGACGACAGCCTGAAAGCACAGCCTCCCTCGGACTCGGACCCGGAGCGAGTGGTCTGGGACCAAGGATGGCTGTACCGGGCCACGGTCCAGCAGGGTTCACCGGAGGCGTGGCCCAGGGACCGACAGTTGGTGGTACCCTATCCGTTCCGGACGGAGTTGTTGCGGATCGCACATGAGATTCCGATGGCCGGACACCTAGGGATCGCTAAGACCAAGGCCAGGTTAAACCAGCATTTCTACTGGCCAAAAATGGGGGCCGATGTGGCTGCCTACTGCCGTTCGTGTGAAACCTGTCAGAGAGTGGGGAAGGCGGGGCCACGCCCCAAAGCCCCACTGGTATCTCTGCCAATCATCGATGAGCCTTTCAGGAGGGTGGCTGTGGATCTGGTCGGCCCGCTGGCCATCCCCAGCAGCTCCGGGAAACGCTTCATACTGACGGTAGTGGACTATGCCACCCGGTACCCAGAAGCAGTGGCCTTGTCGTCCATTCGGGCTGACAAGGTGGCCACCGCATTGCTGGAGATTTTCTCCCGAGTGGGTTTTCCCCAGGAAATGCTCACTGACCGGGGGACCCAATTCATGTCCCAGCTGATGGAGGCCCTCTGTAAGCAAGTCCAGGTGCGACATCTGGTGGCCAGCCCGTACCATCCACAGACTAATGGCCTGTGCGAGCGGTTCAATGGCACCTTAAAGCAGATGCTTAAGATGTTGGTCGACTCCCATGGGCGTGACTGGGAGCGGTATCTCCCACACCTGTTATTTGCTTACCGGGAGGTTCCACAGGCCTCAACAGGATTCTCACCGTTTGAGCTCCTGTACGGGCGACGTGTGCGGGGCCCCCTGGCTCTGGTGAAAGAGGCTTGGGAAGGGGATTTGGCCACCCCTGGAGTGTCGGTTATCGAGTATGTCATGCGCTTCCGGGACAAAATGCAGGCCTTGACGCAACTGGTACACGACAATATGGCTCAAGCCCAGGCCGATCAGAAGCGTTGGTACGACCAGAACGCTTGTGAGAGGACCTACCAAGTGGGTCAAAAGGTGTGGGTACTGGTCCCCGTACCACAGGACAAGCTTCAGGCAGCCTGGGAAGGCCCATACCTCGTGTACCAGCAGCTCAACCCTGTAACGTACCTGGTCACCCTGGACCCTGCCCGTGGAAGGCGGAAGCCCTTCCATGTGAACATGATGAAGGCACATCATGAGCGGGAGGCATGTGCGCTCCCCGTGTGCAACCTGCCCGAGGAGGGAGAAGCGGAAACCCTCTTGGATATGCTAGCCCAGGTTAGGGCAGGCGGATCCATTGAGGATGTGGAGGTTGGCCACCAGCTCTTGGAAGACCAACGGTCCCAGCTGTGGGCCACCCTCCTCCCCTTCCGGGGGTTGTTTACCAACCAGCCCGGAAGGACTGACTTGGCTGTCCATCACGTGGACACTGGGGATCATCCCCCGATCCGGCGTTCAGCATATCGGGTCTCCCTGGAGGTGCAGCAACACATGCGCCAGGAGATTGACGAGATGCTGAAGCTGGGGGTGATCCAGGCATCCAACAGCGCTTGGGCCTCGCCTGTAGTCCTCGTCCCTAAGAAGGACCGAACCACTCGGTTCTGCGTGGACTACAGGGGGCTCAATGCGGTCACGGTCGCCGATGCGTACCCAATGCCACGCATCGATGACCTGCTCGATCAGTTGGCCGGGGCTCAGTACCTGACCATCATGGATCTGAGCCGGGGATATTGGCAGATCCCCCTGACTCGCAAGGCCAGGGAACGCTCTGCCTTTATTACCCCATTTGGACTGTACGAGTCCACGGTGATGCCATTCGGGATGAGGAATGCCCCTGCCACTTTCCAGCGGATGGTCAACACCCTGCTCAAGGGACTTGAAGGGTACGCGGCCGCGTACCTGGATGACATTGCCGTCTTCAGTCCCACCTGGGAGGACCACCTAGAGCATCTAGCACAGGTGCTCAGGCGGATCCACCGGGCAGGTTTGACCATCAAGCCGGGAAAGTGTCAGCTGGCCATGAGCGAGGTCCAGTACCTCGGTCACCGGGTAGGTGGGAGAACACTGAAGCCCGAGCCTGAGAAAGTGGAAGCCATCGCATCCTGGCCCACCCCCAGGACCAAGAAGCAGGTGATGTCCTTCTTGGGGACCGCTGGGTACTATAGGAGGTTTGTTCCATGCTATAGTAGCCTGGCAAAGCCCTTGACGGACCTCACCAAGAAGAAGCTGCCCTCTGCAGTCGATTGGACAATGGACTGCGAGACAGCCTTCCGGGCCCTAAAGGACGCCCTGTCCAGCCCGCCCGTGCTACAGGCAGCCGACTTCACGCGGCCGTTTGTAGTACAGACCGACGCCAGTGACTTCGGCCTCGGTGCGGTGCTCAGCCAGGTGGACTCTGCGAGCCAAGAGCACCCAGTCTTGTACCTGAGCAGGAAGCTGTTACCAAGGGAAGTTGCCTATTCCACGATGGAGAAGGAGTGCCTGGCCATAGTGTGGGCCCTGCAGCGTCTGCAACCCTATCTATACGGGCGCCACTTCATCGTGGAGACGGACCACAATCCCCTCAGCTGGTTGCACACCGTCTCTGGGACGAATGGGCGATTGTTGCGATGGAGCCTTGCGCTCCAGCAATACAACTTCACCATTCGCCACAAAAGGGGCCGTGACCACGGTAACGCAGACGGGCTGTCCCGACAAGGAGAGGTCGCGGACGGGCGCACGGGGGAACACCGGAGTGTGCTGCCCCCTAGCGCCCTCAAAAGGGGGGAGGTGTGAGGTAAATCCGGAGATATGACGATAAATCATGATATTCAAGTATGTCAGGAAGCCCTCTCCTGGTGTCACCCCCCCTTTCCTTCACACAACTGGTTTAGCAACAAATCCCATGGCCATGTCCTGTGATATGGAGATGAGGTGGTGTGGGAACAATGGACACAGGATGACTCCCTGCCGTCACCCTGTAACAAGAGTTGTATCTCATTAGCAAGGCTATGGAACTAGCTAGACAGAACGACTCCAGTAAAAAATGGTTCATATCTCGCAAGCCATATTTCCGATAAATATGGCAACCATAAAAATGGTGTCTCCGCATGCGGAAGATGTCGGCACACCCTTTTTATGGGAGCAGGACATTGGGAAATGCCCCAGGCGTGATATCAGCCAATGGGGAACTGGCAGACAGGTCATGAGTCCCCTCGTTCTGTAGCTAAATTCATAACTGTCACAATGAGAGCATTGGCGTCCGCCTACGACGCTCCCAGGCAAAGTTATGGCCCATATTCCATGTTGGGATATTGTCCATAACTCAAGCCAGGGGTGGAGCAGTGCTCCCTGTGAGGTCACGAAGGTAGGAGGGGACCTGGATTTGGCCAGGTTGATAACCCTACTTCGGCCACTTTCCAGTGTTCTTTCGCTGGGGGTCACGTGTAGGAAACATCTGTGGGAGTTCCTGGAAACCTGGTCTACAGCGCCCCCCTGTGGCCAGACGCAACAAGGTAACTGCTGGAACTGTGTATGCCTGTTTGTAACCCATGCTTTGACTGTAACTGTACTCTGACATATGTATATTCTGTAGATTCCCTATTGTATATATTGTAGTTCTAGTGTGCTTTAGGCTGATTAAATTATATAATTAATCTTGGGCTGTTCTGTTATCTCGATCTTGAACCCCACGTCTGTGTGTTCGGCTAATAGTTACCGTGAAGCGGTTGGTGGCAGCGAGTTTGTGCCAAGGATTATTGTGGGGAGGCCAGTGAGATTCGGGGAGATTTTATATATTCCGCCCGCGGAGGTCGGGGGAATATATACCCTACTCTCACCGGGGACCCTTCAATAATCGGCATAAGTAGTATAGCGGCCTCCTTGCTTATTGTCGGGCAATTCCATAATTGGCCTGACTATAAGAGGGGCGCTAGAGAGCGCATCACGTGCTCTGTCGGTCGGGAGGTATAAAGGAGGGGTGACCCCCCACTTGTTACCCCCCGATTGTGACGTACTGGTAGCCAGCGCGGGGGATTTCTGAGTGACCCCCCCGGTGGTTTGTGACAACTTTCAATAGAAAAAAAAAAAATGTTCTTATAGGAATGGTGCAAGAAGGCTAAGTAGCCTAAGATAGAAATGAGCCAAGGGTGGAAGCCCCAAAATAGTTACCAGAGCAACATGCAGGACCAGGAGTGGAAGTGTAGCAGCCCAACGTGTTGCAAAAGAACATTTTTTTTTTCTATTGAAAGTTTGAGCACCCCTGGTCAAGTTTACTGATATTCTATTAAGCAAGTTGAAATTATTTGTAAAAGCCATAAAGTTAAGGATTACACATAACCGCTGCATTTTAGACAAAAAAATATTATATATTATAAAATATCTATCTATCTATCTATATATATCTCCATCCATATTTATATATATATATATATATATATATATATATATATATATATATATATATATATATATATATATATATATATATATATATATATATATATATATATATATATATATATATATAATTACATTTTTAAATTCACAACAAAAAATATGGTTGGCCAATGCAAAATATTGGGTACCCTGCATGGTCAGTACTCGGCAGCACCCACTTTGGCAAGTATCAAAGCTTGCAAATGTTTTTTGTAGCCAGACAAGAATCTTTCAATTCTTGTTTGAGGGATTTTCAGGCTTTCTTCCTTGGAAAAGTCTTCTTGTTCTGTGAGATTCCTGGGTCCTCTTGCATGCACTGCTCTTTTGCGGTCTAGCCACAGATTTTCAATGATGTTCAGATCAGGGGACTGAGGGCCATTATAAAACCTTCAGCTTGTACCTTTTGACATAGGCTAATGTGGATTTTGAATTGTGTTTAGGATCCTTATCCATTTGTAGAAGTCATCCTCTTTTCAACTTCAGCTTTTTTACAGATGGTGTTATGTTTGCTTGAAGAATTTGTTAAACTTTAATTGAATCCATTCTTCCCTCTACCCGTGAAATGTTCCAAGTGCCATTGGATAGAACACAAGCCAAAGCATAATTAATCCACCCCCATGCTTAATGGTTGGCGAGATATTCTTGTCATGACATTCTGTCTACTTTTTTTCCCAAATATTTGGTTTGATCATTGTGGCCAAGGAGTTCTATTTTAACCTCATCAGTTAACACGACTTGTTTCCAAAATACATCAGTCTTGTTTAGATGTTATTTTGCATACTTTTGATGCTAAATTTTATGGTTCGGATGCAGGAGATTTTTTCTTCAGATGACTCTTCCATGAAGGCCATTTTTCCGTAGGTGTCTCTGAACAGTAGAACAATGTACCACAACTCCAGAGTCTGCTAAATCTTCCTGAAGGTCTTTTGCAGTGAAGTGAAGGTTCTGATTTGCCTCTCTAGCAATCCTACGAGCAGCTCTCACAGAAATTTTGCCTGGTTTTCCAGACCTTATCCTGACCTCCACTGTTTCTGTAAGTGCCATTTTTGAATTACTTTACTGAACTGAGGAAAGGGCAACTTGAAAACGCTTTGCTATTTTCTTCTAGCTTTCTTCTGCTTTGTGAGCCTTCACCATTTTGATTTTCAGAGTGCTAGGCAGCTGCTTTGAAAAACCCATGGCTGCTGTTTTATTTGCACAAGGTTAGAGGAAGCTGGGTTTTTATAAAGCTGTGAAATTTGCATCACCTGCCCTTTCCTAACTATGATAATGAACAAGTCACAAACCTAACAGGCTAATTAAGGTCTGAAATGATAGTCAAAGTTATCTGAGCACACAAATCTCCAAGGGTGTTCAAACTTTTGCATTGGCCAACTTTCATTTTTGTAGTTTTTAAAATGTTAATGATAAAAATATTTTTTTTTGTTCTTACCTACAATATAAAGGAAATGTGTTATCTTTAAGTTTATGCCTTTTAGAGATCATTTCATTTTCAACTTGATTAACCGTTCACAATAACCGTAATTTTGACCAGGGGTGCTCAAACTTTTGCATAGCACTGTATATATACATATACAGTACAGATCAAACGTTTGGACACACCTTCTCATTCAAAGGGTTTTCTTTATTTCATGACTCTGAAAATTGTAGATTCACATTGAAGGCATCAAAACTATGAAGTAACACATGTGGAATGAAATACTTAAAAAAGTGTGAAACAACTGAAAATATGTCTTATATTCTAGGTTCTTCAAAGTAGCCACCTTTTGCTTTGATTACTGCTTTGTACACTCTTGGCATTTTTTTGATGAGCTTCAAGAGGTAGTCACCGGAAATGGTTTTCACTTCACAGGTGTGCCCTGTCAGGTTTAATAAATGGGATTTCTTGCCTTATAAATGGGGTTGGGACCATCAGTTGTGTTGTGCAGAAGTCTGGTGGATACACAGCTGATAGCCCTACTGAATAGACTGTTAGAATTTGTAGTATGGCAAGATAAAAGCAGCTAAGTAAAGAAAAACGAGTGGCCATCATTACTTTAAGAAATGAAGGTCAGTCAGTCCGAAAAATTGGGAAAACTTTGAAAGTGTCCAAGTGCAGTGGCAAAAACCATCAAATGATACAACGAAACTGGCTCACATGAGGACTGCCCCAGGAAAGGAAGACCAAGAGCCACCTCTGCTGCGGAGGATAAGTTTATCCGAGCCACCAGCCTCAGAAATTGCAGGTTAACAGCAGCTCAGATTAGAGACCAGGTCAATGCCACACAGAGTTCTAGCAGCAGACACATCTCTAGAACAACTGTTAAGAGGAAACTTTGTGCAGCAGGCCTTCATGGTAAAAGAGCTGCTAGGAAACCACTGCTAAAGGACAGGCAACAAGCAGAAGAGACTTGTTTGGGTGAAAGAATACAAGGAATGGACATTAGACCAGTGGACATCTGTGCTTTGGTCTGAGGAGTCCAAATTTGAGATCTTTGGATCCAACCACCGTCTCTTTGTGCGATGCAGAAAAGGTGAACGGATGGACTCTACATGCATGGTTCCCACCGTGAAGCATGGAAGAGGAGGTGTGATGGTGTTGGGATGCTTTGCTGGTGACACTGTTGGGGATTTATTCAAAATTGCAGGCATACTGAACCAGCATGGCTACCACAGCATCTTGCAGCGGCGTGCTACTCCATCCGGTTTGCGTTTAGTTAGACCTTTGTTTCGTTTTCAACAGGACAGTGACCCCAAACACACCTCCAGGCTGTGTAAGAGCTATGTGACTAAGAAGGAGAGTGATGGGGTGCTACACCAGATGACCTGGCCTCCAGTCACCAGACCTAAACCCAATCGAGATGGTTTGGGGTGAGCTGGACCGCAGAGTGAAGGCAAAAGGGCCAACAAGTGCTAAGCATCTCTGGGAACTCCTTCAAGACTGTTGGAAGACCATTTCCGGTGACTACCTCTTGAAACTCATCAAGAGAATGCCAAGAGTGTGCAAAGTAGTAATCAAAGCAAAAGGTGGCTACTTTGAAGAACCTAGAATACAAAACAATATTTTCAGTTGTTTCAACTTTTTTGTTAAGTATTTCATTCCACACATGTTAATTCATAGTTTTGATGCCTTCAATGTGAATCGACAATTTTCAGAGTCGCGAAAATAAAGAAAACTCTTTGAATGAGAAGGTGTGTCCGAACTTTTGGTCTATACTGTATATAAATAACACTATGTAATTAACTATGTAAGTGGCAAAAAAAAGTTTTCAACAAAAACATACTAAACATTTTTGCAGTCTATGAATTTGTTGTAAGAAATAGAATTGCCTCAATCAGATCCTCCTTCATAGATGACCTTAAATCTGACCTAATAATTTTAAAGAATAGAGAACAACCTCTCTACACTAACTTGGGTTGGAGGCAAAGCCATAACCACATGGGTAACATCACAATTTCCGGGTATAAAGGAATTGCTTCATGCAGTCAGTTTTGATGAACAGTTTAATTTTTCTATTTCTTTGAGAGCAAGTGAAAAATTTTGCTGAAATCTGGTCAATCTGCTGCTTTAGGAGACGGAGTGAACTCTTTTTCCTTGCGGCAACGCTTTGCCTACTCCATGTAATACAAACACTTGTCTAAAGTTAAACACCTCATCTGATGAGGATGAAGATATGGCAGCAGTAGCACTGTCAGGACCAAAGTCCTCTTGCACCTGGCAGTCCTGTAGGCCACTCATCCTAACTACCTCAGTCAGAGCTTCTTTTCCTTTAGTAAGCTGTTGATCATCAAGCAGTATACGATGACTTGGGTTCACATAAACAGCTGCCAGAAGAATTTTATTTTCCAATAGCTGTGTCTCTCTCAGTTTCATTGAAGCAGAAATGCCATCTGCGATTAAACCTCCTCTTTCGGACAGGCAAAATAGCAAGTTCTTCCACTCCCTTATGAAAATGCCAGGAGTTAAATCCTCAGCTTGCAATTTTTTAGTCAGGGTAAATGGGTGATCAAGCAATTCCTTCAATTCAGCCACCTGTGTCCATTGACCTTCATTTAGGGTTACCTGAGGATTCGCCATGTCTATATGAAACGGTTTTAGTTCAAGCAATCGCTCAATCATTAAATAAGTGCTGCCCCACCGAGTGGCTTCATCGACAATTGCCGCTTTCCCAGCACGTCGCTTCAAGATGGAATCAATTTTAGGGCTTCGGCGGCAATAACCAATTTCCTCACTTTTCCAATTAGATGTCCAGCATATCCCTCTTGCAGACTAAAGCAGGCTTAACACACTACGATATCGTTAATGATTTATCGTCGGGGTCACGTTGTTTGTGACACACATCCGGCGTCATTAACGATATTGCAGCGTGTGACACTTATGTGCGACCTAAAACGATCGCAAAAGCGGCCAAAATAGTTTGCCGCAGAGAGGTTGTCCTAAAACAAAAAATCGTTCTCTTCTAATTAGCGATGTTGTTCCTCGTTCCTGCGGCAGCACATCGCTATGTGTGACACCGCAGGAGCGAGGAACATCTCTCCTTACCTGCCTCCACCGCCAATGCGGAAGGAAGGAGATGGGCGGGATGTTACGTTCCGCTCATCTCCGCCCCTCCGCTTCTATTGGACGCCAGCCGTGTGACTTCCTTAGAAAGGAGGCGGATCGCCGGCCAGAGCGACGTCGCAGGACAGGAAAGTCCGTGTGACGGGGGTAAGCGAGGTTGTGCGCGACTGGCAGCGATTTACCTGTGTCGCACAGCCGACGGGGCGGGTACGATCGCTTGTGATCTCGCTAGCGAGATCGCAGCGTGTAAAGCCCGCTTATCTCGTATTGCCAGCTGCAGTGTGTGCACAACACAGTACATGTGATGAATATGAACGTGTTTTGAAGCAGCTTCAACAAGATCATCTAATTCTAAAAGTATCATTTTGCTGTTCTTCTGTTGTAATATCTGTTTGCTCCTCAGTTACATGAGCAGCACTGTGGCTCCATCTCACACATACTAAATCCTAAATTTTCTTCTAGCTGTTGTTCATTACTCTCATTCATCAGTTTAATTGTACTTATGTTTGAAGCATTGTTTGTTATTTTTCTCATCTGCTTTTGCTATTGAATACATTATCTATGAGCTCAAAAACCTTTCAGGTGATGCGTTTTTTTTAAAAAGCTGATCTGCTTTTGCAGCTGAAAAACGTATCCTCAAATAACGCAGCAAAAACGCGGTGTGTGAATGTAGCCTTAGATCAGGAATAGAACAACCATTTATAGGACATTTCATAGCTTTCCCAAATTCCTATGAAAACATATTCAGCACATTCTGCATTGCACTACTGTCCCCAATTTATTATATATTTTAGGAGTTTGAGTCGGTCCATTTTATACCGACTCCGACTCCACTAAACTGAGCTCCGACTCCACAGCCCTGGGTGGCAGTGTCCTTATGTGGGGCTTCATGAGTGCTGCTGGTGTCTTCTAGTATAGATTATAAATAAATAAAAATAAAAAATGTGAGCATGTTCTTTATTGGGATATAGGTGGTTACATTTCACGTATCAACAGCAGGCCACACCAAGCGTAACATTTTCTAATTTTTTTGATCGACCGGCAAAGTTTTAGTAAGTTACATTGCAAAGCTCACCAACTACTCCCTCTACTTTCACTGGCGTAAGACATGCCAAGGTTTGTAAATTTAGTTCAAAATTAAGGAACAAAGGTTATTAATTTCAGCAGTACAGACCATCATTAGCTATAAAACATGTAAAGTGACAGTTCTTATCAGATTGACTAAGTTTGTCTGTTCCCTTTAGAGGAGACATCACCCACATGAGGAAGTCCAGATGTAGCCACAAACTGTCAAAGCCTCGAGAAGACCGTGCACGAGATAAAACTGTACAAATACTGTACGTGAGAGACATTTAACATTAATTTTACCAAGAAGAGTTCTATGTGCCTCGGTTCAGACCAATGCATGGCCTTAAAGGGGTGGTGCACCCATATTTATTATTGGCCACAACAATATTATATTGAGAAACAAGGTTGCTCTCAAATATCTTGGGTTGCCAATAGTGCCATCACAGCTCAGCCTCACAGCCCACATCTCCCTGCTCCCTCCTCCTTCACAACAGAGCGCGCAAGCAGGAGCAACACTGGGCTGTGATGAGCGGTGAAACGCCACCCACAGCCCAGTCGCCTCACAGAGACTGAGGTCAGCCTCGGTGAGGTCACGTGAGCAGGAAGTTGACGTGACATTACCGGAACAACCAGATCACAGAGCCTGGGGGTCTGGCGATGGGGATGAGCAGTCCACAATAGCACAGCTCACAGGCACTATTGGCAACATAAGGTATATGAGAGAAACCTTGTTTCTCAACATAATATCATTGTGCCCAATATTAAATATGGGTGAACCACTTCTTTAATGTATTATTGTTACAGTTGTACTCATGGATGTGTGATTATGGTGATTATGGCACTGTATGTATATGGGGGTTGTGTAAGAAAATTGCAATAGCAGAACAGTGGTGTGGCGCTCCATACAAGCAATTAGTAAAAATTGTACACAAGCATGCAAGAATTTTTTTAACACATACAGAAAATAAGCCAAAAACATAAGAGCCAGAGGGAAATTCCTAGGTAAACTGAATAACTTGAAAGGGTTATTACCAGCTCAGCCTTTCATGGCCAAGCCAAGAATATTTATGTCCAGACCCCGACCACTAAAGGTGAGGCCACAGAAAAGGCAGAGAGTGACTATGCTACCTTGGTTCTATAACTCCCAAATGAATGGCACTAGCCCAGAACAGCATAGCCACGCTTCCATAGTTATTCATCACTTAAGTTATGGTCCAACGATGAGCTTTGGAGGTGGAAGATTTTCTGACCCCATTAGATAAATTAGGTTCTTTCCCTTTTCATTCGTTTTCCCCACTGCCGTTTTTGGAATGTCAGGTTTTACTTTTACCTGCCAATTTTCTGCATATAATGCACACGCAAATCTAAGCGTGCCCACAAGAGATACTGAAACGTTGGACTTTAAACACACACACAGGTCAGTTTACACCAAGTAACATAGTGGGCATGAGAGGTCAGCAATAATATGCCACGCCAAAAACTCAGCAGAATAGCGAAACTTTAGTCATGAAAGCCAAGATGGGGAGAACTTAAAAAGGAGTTGTCCCATTTCAGAAAACACTCTTTGATAGGCTGTCTACACAGGTAAAACTGCTGAGCACACTGATTGGCTGTAGTGTCATTATGACGTCAGCACTACACAAACAATAGCAACCGAGGTAGTGTCGGAGAGCCAGCGATTGTTTTGGGGTTTTTTTGTTTAATGCTGAAGCTCTTACTTCAGATTTTACAGCCAAAAGGACCAGTAGGTGTGGACCCTAATGAAAGAATCCCTAATCCACTTAAAGGGGTTACCCAACCATGACTGCCACTAAGAATTTCAGGGCCACATACTGGCAAAATGTTTGGGCTCCCTTGAGACTCCACCCAGGCTCCACCTCCATCCCTCAAACCTTCCACAGTCTCACTGCCACTCTTAGAAAAACACGTGTATATAATATATAACACACAAACACAAAAGTGTTAGCACCATTGCAGTTGTTCCAGAAAATGAAGTATTTCCTAAATTAATCTATTAAATTAATATCTGTCCCACACTGCCCCATGTATAATATCCCCCCCCCACTTATTGCCCCTCTGTATAATCTACCCTCACACAATGCCCTGGTGTATATCTCTCCCACATACACTGCTCCTCTGAATAATTATTCCCCATACACACTGCTCCTTTGTATAATATCCCCACCACACACACACACTACCCCTCTGTATAATATCCCCCCACATACTGCTCTTCTTTATAATATCCCCCACACACACTGCTTTTCTGTATAATATCCCCCACACACACTGCCCCTCTGTATAATGGCCCTCACATACACTGCCTTTCTGTATACTATCCCCCCCACACAAGCGGCCCCTCTTTATATATATCCTCCCACACATAGCCCCTCTGTAAATCACCCCACACACACATACACACTAACAACTCTGTATACTATCCCGCTCACACACGCGCACACACACTGCCTGTCTCCTGGTATATATGTCCCCCTCCTGGGCCCATCCTGGTATATATGTCTCCATCCTGGTTTATTTGTCCCCTTCCTAGCATATATGCCCTCCTCCTGGTATATATGTTCCGATCCTGATTTATTGGTCTCCAAACTGGTATATTATAGCGCCATTTATTCCATGGTGCTTTAAAAGTGAAAAGGGTATACATAAAAAAAAAAAAAACAAGTACAACAATCATGAACATTACAAAAACCAGACTTGTAGTGAAGGAGAGAGGACCCTGCCCGCGAGGGCTCACAGTCTATATGGGATGAGTGAGGGTACAGTACGTGAGGACAGAGCTGGTTGCGCAGTGGTATACTAGTCTGAGGGTTATTGAATGTTGTAGGCTTGTCGGAAGAGGTGGGTCTAGAGGTTCCGTTTGAAGCTTTCCATGTTAGGCGAGTCCGATATGCTAGGGTAGAGAGTTCCAGGGAATGGGGGAGGCGTGGGAGAAACCTTGTATTAGATTGTGGGAGATGAAGATAAGAGGGGAGTAGAGAAGGAGGTCTTGTGAGGATCTGAGGTTGCGTGCAGGTAGGTACCGGGAGACTAGGTCACAGATGTATGGATGAGACAGGTTATTGATGGCTTTGTAGGTCATGGCTAGTGTTTTGAACTGGAGTCTTTGGGCAATGGGAAGCCAGTGAAGGGATTGGCAGAGTGGAGAGGCCAGGGAATAGTGTGGGGAGAGATGGATTATGCTCAATGTGCGTCAGAGAGTGCACATTCAGCTAGAACAAGGCAGGGACTGGGGTCAGTGGTCCCCCACCAACACCTCTGCCGACCGTCCCACTCCTGTCTTCAGCTCACCAAGCACTTACCTGTCCCCTCTGGCTGAAACCCACATTTTCGCCACCTCCGCGGCTCTGTTACCTGAAGCAGTGTGATAAGGTCGCAGAGTAATGACCTCATCATGCTGCTGTATGCTTGGCCATGGCATGACACGCTGGTGCCCTGCACCACTGACCATGCAAGCAACACATGGCTAATTTGCATGCAATACAAATTAATCAGTGTAGTGGCTGAAGAGACAATGCCGGGCCCCTCTGTTGTGGCTCTGACTGGGGCCCAATCGGCCTGGAGTTTAATAAAGCGAAGTAATTACCTCCTGGGCGGCCGAGTCCCCCTCTTAACCAGGACCCATACACCAGTCATGGTTGTTATGTCCTGATGGTGTCCCTGTGCAAACCATCTCATTGATCGGCTACAAGTCCTACTACTAGACACTGCATCCATCTGGAGAACAGGTCCCCATCACTTTATTGTCTTGAATACCATGTTGACTTAGAGAGGATGATACCTGCATCCATCAATGCTGTATTACAGAGATTCTCCGCAGTAGCGTTGCTTCTTGGGGAATAAACCACTGTAATATCATCACATCAGTTTTAAAATCAGACATATGCAAAGCGGGGTCATGGGAACAACCATAGACTGCGCTGGCTGAGTACAGTGTAAGCTGTATTTTAGCAGCCTAGCTGTAGCTTTCAGAAACATGCCAGCAGCTCCAGCTATATTTAGCATCTGTAGCTATATTTTATGTCCTTAACAACCACGGTATGTACTAGATGCATTGCCTAATGGTGAGATATATCCAGCGTGCTTGTCTAGTAACATCATTAGCTGCATAGACATCTTCTATACCAAATGTATGACAGATCCCAAGGGGCTCTGAAACTCCAAGGGAACCTCTGGATGTACCCTACAGCTAACAAATAAGGACCGCTGGTGAATATTAGGTGCCCGGACAACCCCTTCAGGTCAGGTCACTTAATCACAGTTTCTCTCAGCTTAGATCTGCTTTTGATAATCTGTTCTTGTTAAACGCGTCCCCTAATAAGCCGATTACAGGGATTCCCAGGAGCTGTCATCAGTGGGGAAACTGAATATTAAATTGTCAATCCCCTGCAGCACCACAGAAGGTCAAAAAAAAGGCATTACTTTAGCTCCAGTTGTATTCTGTGAGGTGTTTGTGTCATACACAGGAGGGGCTGACTACTCCAGAGCAAGACATGCTCAGATGACTGATACATGTATATAGTCTATAAGCAGGATTGACCTATTTCAGAGGGGTCTTCTGGGCTCTGAATACATTTACATTCTGTAAAGCGCTGCGGAATATGTTGGCGCTATAGAAATAAAGATTATTATTATTATTATTTCTGTCTTCGTTCTATGTGACTCATAATTCCCCTGTATTTTCAGTGCAAGCTGATGGTCACGAGAGGACTAAATTCTCATCTGCTTCTTCCAATGTTCTATTGAGAGTGGCAGATGGGAATCCAGTGGTCCTGTGATTACAGCTATGCAAATTGTGTACTTACGGTCATGTGGACTGTCCCAGCCAGCAGCAGCTTGCTTTTGATGGACAGCCAATGAGAGGAGATAGTGACAAGCTTAGGAAGCTGACCGAGCACAGGTGACCAGATAGTACCAATCTAGGTTCTCCAGCAAAATTGTGGGCTCCATGTTGGGCAGTAGAGCAGTTCTGTAATCCTCCACCTGGAACCATGGTCCCTAAGCTGCAGTCCTGTAGAATCAGTGGTGACAGAAGCAAGCCCCTTTTTAAATGCCTCAGCTCTCATTACAGGACATTCTGCTCCACAGGAATGGGGGGAGATAATCATGGTTGTTTCTGCATTTTTCGCCAATTCAATTGTCTTCCAAATGATGCAGACTAGTACACCGCAGGGAGATGTTGCAATCCACAATCAGCAGTCATTCCACAAGTTAGTATATAGAAAGGGCACCAGTCAGTCCCACATGAAACACTGTTTAATGTCCCTTGACTTACAATACGTCTGGCATAATTAGGCTATGTTCACAAATTGCATTTTTGCTGAGTTTTTTCATTGGTTTTGCATAAAACCAATGAGATTCCATTACTCTCCTGAACACTCACACTTGCTTTATTTTCCTGACTTTGTAGCGCCCCTGAGACCCTCAGGCCACTACAAGGAACTGCATCTTCTTGGGGATGCAGGACCTACCCCCTGGGACCTGGAGTACCAGTGCCGATACCACCAAAGCACAACTAAAATCCTAGTTCTCCACTCCACACCGGACATAGAGGGTTAACCATGTAAGGGGATGGTCGCCATGGAAAGGAACAAGTCCCTGGGATTAGCCAGCCTAGTGGGAGGGGTCAGGAGTCAGAAGAGAGTCTAGAGAGGGTAGCACACAGGAGAGGTGTGTGAAAGTGCCTTAGCTGGATCCGTGCAGCGGTGACCCGGGGCACAGGAGAGAGGTCGCCAGGTCGGGTACCGGAGATACCGCTGGGACCGGAGCACGCACGGGTAACAGGGCCCGAGATAAGGCGCCAGTTCTGTACGGCTTGATAAATACCTGCCCGGTGAGGACACCTTCACGGACTTCACCGAACCAAATAATCCGGGGGCATCAGCAGCAAACTAGGATCGGGGTTCGGACACCAGCCTCCCCACAGGGTCCGCACTGCCCGCCGTACAGAGAATGAGACTGTACCCCCAAAAGGGACAGTCGGACCCCAAATGCTCCACACTACGGGGACCCAACCAACAGAGTGCCGGGGACAGAGCAACCTGGGTCACTACATTGGCACTGAAACTCCAAGGGACCTGAACCAGCAACTCCTGGGTCCAAGTGAGTAGAGACTGTTAAAGACAACCCGGTGTGGTCTCCATTTTTATCCCTAATTATCTCCCAGGAACGGCCCTACCTGTGGAGGGCCTAACACCATTGCTGCAATCACCACCGGCTCTGGGAGTACCCACATTTAGCAGCGGCGGTTCTCTATCCTTAACCGCAACCCGCAGATGGCGTCACATGACATTAACTCTATTTACCCATTGTAAATATACCTCCCTTACAAAAAGGGGCCCAGGGCACGGAACTGGGCAACGCACACCAGAGTGACATTCCCATTTGTTACCGCCCGGGACCGAGTACCCCCTTCCCTGGGCGCTACAACTTGAAATGGAAAACTGCTGCATTTTTGAAAGAAGCAGCATGTCCATTCTTTCAGCATTTTTGCTGCTTTTTTCACCCTTGAAAGCAATGAGAGGGAAAAAAAACTCAGCTGCGTTTTTGCCGCTTTTGTGGTGAATGTAACAATTTAAACATGTAGTATATACAAATAACTAGAGATGGGTGAACTATTCAGGTTCTTCAAGAAATATGTTCAGGTTCTCCATCAACCTGCATGAGATTTGTTATTCGTGATGAATACTGGACTAGTACTCGGTATTCTGACAGCATAATCCAAACCTGAATGGTTCAATATTCGCCCATCTCTACAAATGACAAACTAAAAATGCAGCAAAAAAGAAGCTTTTACTTCTGTTTTGCTGCAGTAAAAAAAAGCTGCAAAAATGCAACATGTGAATAATAATACACACCCACACAAGTGGCCAGAAATTCCTCATTGACGCAGAGCTGTCACATAAAAAAGCGATACATCTCTGAGCGCAGGGGCCAGACTTATCACTAAGGCTGCTTTCACACATCCGGTTTTAGCAGTGCGGCTAAATCCGTCTCTAAAACCTATGCAACGGATGTGGCGAAAAACTGAATCATTTGCATAAGTTTTTACATGCGGCCCGTCCGGTTGTTGCCCACCTTGGCACGCTACTGTGCATGCGCAGTGCAAAAAACTGCATGCGGTGGCCGGATGCGTTTTTTGCTGCATCGCACCGCATCCGGCGTCCATAGGCATGCATTGGAGAAAGCGCCGCATCGGCCGGATGCGGCGCGATGCGGGTTTTTTTGACGGACAAAAAAACGTGCCAGGCAATGTTCCATCCGGCCACCGCATGGGCTAAATATGCCGCATCCGGCAAAAACCAGACCGAACGCAAGCCCATGCGGCACAATCCGGCACTAATGAAAATCTATGCGGAAAAAACGCAACCGGCGGCAAAAAAAACCCGTTGCGTTTTTTCTGCAAAGAGCCGGATTGTGACGCACAGCAAAAAAACAGATGTGTGAAAGTAGCCTACACTGGTGGGTGCCTCCTCATTGCACGACCACAGTGAGACTCTGAATGAGGAGGTGACTCAGCACGTGAAGTGCCATTACACAGAGTCAATGGGAACCACAAGTATAGGGCTTGGCTGTGAAACCCTTTGAAGTTTATCTATGTGGGGTCTTTGGAGGTTTGAGGCAAAAAATTACCTAGACATAATCTTGCAATTATGCGGCACAGGATTCTGAATTTAGATTAAAACTTCTGAAACCATCAGCCAGTTACTTCTATTCAGTGATATGTTGATACATGCCATACACTTTCCGTTCAGCGATGAAGTGCTGGAACCCCCCATCCCACCATAAGAGCGGTAGTGGTGGTATGGAAGTAACACCCCCATGGGAGCACTAATAATGGAGGTGTGGAAGAAAACCCCATGGCAGCGCTAAAAACGGACATCTGGAAGAAAACCCCCGTAGGAGTGCTAATAACAGACATCTTCATGAAAATACCCATGGTAGAGCTAATAATCGAGGTCTGGTAGAAACCTTCTATGGGGGGGCACTAATAATGGAAGTCAGGTATAGACATCAGGGAGCGGTAATAATGGAGGCCTGGTAGAAAACCCCCTATGGGAGCACTAATAATGGAGGTCTGGAAGAAACCCCCCATGGGAGCACTAATAATGGAGGTCTGGAAGAAAACCCCCATGGGAGCGCTAATAATGGAGGTCTGGAAGAAAACCCCCATGGGAGCGCTAATAATGGAGGTCTGGAAGAAACCCCCATGGGAGCGCTAATAACAGAGGTCTGGAAGAAACCCCCATGGGAGCGCTAATAACAGAGGTCTGGAAGAAACCCTCATGGGAGCGCTAATAACGGAGGTCTGGAAGAAACCCTCATGGGAGCGCTAATAACGGAGGTCTGGAAGAAACCCTCATGGGAGCGCTAATAACGGAGGTCTGGAAGAAACCCTCATGGGAGCGCTAATAACAGAGGTCTGGAAGAAACCCTCATGGGAGCGCTAATAACGGAGGTCTGGAAGAAACCCTCATGGGAGCGCTAATAACAGAGGTCTGGAAGAAACCCCCATGGGAGCGCTAATAACAGAGGTCTGGATGAAACCCTCATGGGAGCGCTAATAACTGAGATCTGGAAGAAACCCTCATGGGAGCGCTAATAACAGAGGTCTGGAAGAAACCCTCATGGGAGCGCTAATAACTGAGATCTGGAAGAAACCCCCATGGGAGCGCTAATAACTGAGATCTGGAAGAAACCCTCATGGGAGCGCTAATAACGGAGGTCTGGAAGAAACCCTCATGGGAGCGCTAATAACAGAGGTCTGGAAGAAACCCTCATGGGAGCGCTAATAACGGAGGTCTGGAAGAAACCCTCATGGGAGCGCTAATAACAGAGGTCTGGAAGAAACCCTCATGGGAGCGCTAATAACTGAGATCTGGAAGAAACCCTCATGGGAGCGCTAATAACTGAGGTCTGGAAGAAACCCTCATGGGAGCGCTAATAACGGAGGTCATCTGTCAGTCACTACAGTCACTGAGCTTGGCAGCACGTACCACCCTCCCGATGCCACTCTTCGGGACGCCTACCATTACGTTCAGTAGGCCTATATTATGGCACGTTGTTTGAGATAAATACCAGATCTGGGCAAAATCCTCTACAATTGAAAAGCACTGGTGTGGCCAGCCTGACATTTAGTGGCCAAGTATATAAATCGTCACGCGTCATCTAGTCCAAAAACACAGGTATTCGGGGTCAGTTTGCAGGTGACTGGCCTCCGCGGACGAGCACTGATCACACCATGGGGAGCCATGACATATTTATAACGCAGCATGGCTCATATCCCAGTACCTAGAACATCTGCATAGCAAAGGAGATAGATCTGTACAATAGAGAGATAGATGTGGACCAGCCCTGGAGGGGAGCCGGGCTCTACCTTTCTAATGGGCACGACTGTGCCATCTGTTACTTTATATCATCTGCTATGGGGGAGGAGATATGAAAGGCAGAAAGTCACTTGTGTCCATCAAGCGCTTCCACGAGTGGCGAGCTGCACAGACCATATCACACGCCCATGACGTCACAGCGGAGCCGATATACCGCACACATAAAGCTAGTGAGGGAACTCGCACAAGGTTCCCGCGGCGCTAGGACCCAGCAGGTTCCTCGCAGCCATCCATTGAAAAGTCCATAAGAAAACAAGGGAATATCCATGGCGAGTGGCGGTGCTGACCGTCGGTGCCCGGTGCTGCGGGCACTCTGCACACACCACCCGCTGTGCCACGGACTTGAGCAGGAAACTTTCCCCCTCCTTTCCTCCCCCGTGCAGAGAACGTGGCAGTGCCCCCTCCTCTTACCTGTGCTCAGATTGTCATTGATCTTCAGCGGGACCCTCAGGATGTAGACGAGGAAGAGCATGAAGAAGAACCACACGGTCCACAGATAGGTCCACGACCACAGCACGCACGACTTCAGCTGCTCCAGGAAGCCTGCCCCAGCTTCAGCCATATTTTATTGTGTGTGCGCGGCCCACACTGCAGCCAATCCCAGCAGAAAGGGCCTCCGCCCCCGTCACTGGTAACCACACAAGCGGCTGACAGGAAAGGCTGCCTGCGACCTGTGCACATGCGACCAGTGGGGGCCCCAGGGAACCTGTACACATGCGACCAGTGGGGGCCCCAGGGAACCTGTACACATGCGACCAGTGGGGGCCCCAGGGATCCTGTACACATGCGACCAGTGGGGGCCCCAGGGATCCTGTACACATGCGACCAGTGGGGGCCCCAGGGAACCTGTACACATGCGACCAGTGGGGGCCCCAGGGAACCTGTACACATGCGACCAGTGGGGGCCCCAGGGAACCTGTACACATGCGACCTGTGGGGGCCCCAGGGATCCAGTACACATGCGACCAGTGGGGGCCCCAGGGATCCTGTACACATGCGACCAGTGGGGGCCCCAGGGAACCTGTACACATGCGACCAGTGGGGGCCCCAGGGAACCTGTACACATGCGACCAGTGGGGGCCCCAGGGAACCTGTACACATGCGACCTGTGGGGGCCCCAGGGATCCTGTACACATGCGACCAGTGGGGGCACCAGGGAACCTGTACACATGCGACCAGTGGGGGCCCCAGGGATCCTGTACACATGCGACCAGTGGGGGCCCCAGGGAACCTGTACACATGCGACCAGTGGGGGCCCCAGGGATCCTGTACACATGCGACCAGTGGGGGCCCCAGGGAACCTGTACACATGCGACCAGTGGGGGCCCCAGGGAACCTGTACACATGCGACCAGTGGGGGCCCCAGGGAACCTGTACACATGCGACCAGTGGGGGCCCCAGGGAACCTGTACACATGCGACCAGTGGGGGCCCCAGGGAACCTGTACACATGCGACCAGTGGGGGCCCCAGGGATCCTGTACACATGCGACCAGTGGGGGCCCCAGGGAACCTGTACACATGCAACCTGTGGGGGCCCCAGGGATCCTGTACACATGCGACCAGTGGGGGCCCCAGGGAACCTGTACACATGCGACCAGTGGGGGCCCCAGGGATTCTGTACACATGCGACCAGTGGGGGCCCCAGGGATCCTGTACACATGCGACCAGTGGGGGCCCCAGGGAACCTGTACACATGCGACCTGTGGGGGCCCCAGGGATCCTGTACACATGCGACCAGTGGGGGCCCCAGGGATCCTGTACACATGCGACCAGTGAGGGCCCCAGGGAACCTGTGCACATGCGACCAGTGGGGGCCCCAGGGATCCTGTACACATGCGACCAGTGGGGGCCCCAGGGAACCTGTACACATGCGACCAGTGGGGGCCCCAGGGATCCTGTACACATGCGACCAGTGGGGGCCCCAGGGAACCTGTACACATGCGACCAGTGGGGGCCCCAGGGATCCTGTACACATGCGACCAGTGGGGGCCCCAGGGAACCTGTACACATGCGACCAGTGGGGGCCCCATGGATCCTGTACACATGCGACCAGTGGGGGCCCCAGGGAACCTGTACACATGCGACCAGTGGGGGCCCCAGGGAACCTGTACACATGCGACCAGTGGGGGCCCCAGGGAACCTGTACACATGCGACCAGTGGGGGCCCCAGGGATCCTGTACACATGCGACCAGTGGGGGCCCCAGGGAACCTGTACACATGCGACCAGTGGGGGCCCCAGGGATCCTGTACACATGCGACCAGTGGGGGCCCCAGGGAACCTGTACACATGCGACCAGTGGGGGCCCCAGGGAGCCTCTACACATGCGACCTGTGGGGGCCCCAGGGAACCTGTACACATGCAACCAGTGGGGGCCCTAGGGATCCTGTACACATACGACCAGTGGGGGCCCCAGGGAACCTGTACACATGCGACCAGTGGGGACCCCAGGGATCCTGTACACATGCGACCAGTGGGGGCCCCAGGGAACCTGTACACATGCGACCAGTGGGGGCCCCAGGGATCCTGTACACATGCGACCAGTGGGGGCCCCAGGGAACCTGTACACATGCGACCAGTGGGGGCCCCAGGGATCCTGTACACATGCGACCAGTGGGGGCCCCAGGGAACCTGTACACATGCGACCAGTGGGGGCCCCAGGGATCCTGTACACATGCGACCAGTGGGGGCCCCAGGGAACCTGTACACATGCGACCAGTGGGGGCCCCATGGATCCTGTACACATGCGACCAGTGGGGGCCCCAGGGAACCTGTACACATGCGACCAGTGGGGGCCCCAGGGAACCTGTACACATGCGACCAGTGGGGGCCCCAGGGAACCTGTACACATGCGACCAGTGGGGGCCCCAGGGAACCTGTACACATGCGACCAGTGGGGGCCCCAGGGATCCTGTACACATGCGACCAGTGGGGGCCCCAGGGAACCTGTACACATGCGACCAGTGGGGGCCCCAGGGATCCTGTACACATGCGACCAGTGGGGGCCCCAGGGAACCTGTACACATGCGACCAGTGGGGGCCCCAGGGAGCCTCTACACATGCGACCTGTGGGGGCCCCAGGGAACCTGTACACATGCGACCAGTGGGGGCCCTAGGGATCCTGTACACATGCGACCAGTGGGGGCCCCAGGGAACCTGTACACATGCGACCAGTGGGGGCCCCAGGGATCCTGTACACATGCGACCAGTGGGGGCCCCAGGGATCCTGTACACATGCAACCAGTGGGGGCCCCAGGGAACCTGTACACATGCGACCAGTGGGGGCCCTAGGGATCCTGTACACATGCGACCAGTGGGGGCCCCAGGGATCCTGTACACATGCGACCAGTGGGGGCCCCAGGGAACCTGTACACATGCGACCAGTGGGGGCCCCAGGGAACCTGTACACATGCGACCAGTGGGGGCCCCAGGGCGCCTGTATGTCGCGGGCGGAGGGGACGCCGCTGCACTTGCTAACGCTCGGGTCCGGCGCTGCTGCGGCTGCTGCTCTGTGGCTCGAGCGGCGCTCCCCTCCCGTGAGTGAAAAAGGTGGTTGGTTTGTTTGGGGATTTAGTCCGTGACGCCACCCACGGGTTGTGGTGAAGATGGGCACCACCGCTGCTGGTGACAGGGATCCCGGGAGCGATGGTAGGGAGCAGCTGGGATGTTGTTTTCCCCCTCCGTGGGTAGGGGTTGGTGGTCCCGGGGCCCGGTGGTGTGACGGGGAGGCAGGGTAGGTGAGGTGCAGGGTCGCAGGGACAGCGTGGCGCGGTGCCGGATGGCACGGGTGTACTCAGCAACAAATGCACAAAGTCCTCGGTAAACCAAATGGCTGGATGGACGGGTCCCGCAGCCGGCTGCAGTGTCTCCCCGGACAGGTGATGGCGGCTGTCTTTCCCTGCACCTTTGTGTACTGTTTTGATTACGATGGGTCCCCAACGGTAGTCCACTCCCCGGTATATGGATGCCGGAGGAGCCCGTTTGCCCGCAGGCGCTGGCCCTTGGGTCTCTAGCCTTAGGCTGTATACCCTCACGGTGCGGACGGTTGCCTTCTAACGGGTCTTTGGTTGTTAGGAAACCCCTGGGGTTCCTGTCACACTCGGATTTGACTGTTGACGGCAACTCCAAGCCTAGTCAGGGTCCGATAGCCCTGCCTGTGTGTGCTGGCTTCACTTCGCTCCCCACGCGGTACCGGCGGGCCACCGCCCGACCCCGATCCTACGGTTCCGCGTCGATCCACCACTCCTGCAGATGGCCACCACCGTCTGCCAACCTTGTTGTCAGTGCCTGGGCCACAAACCCAGACACTCTCCACTTGACTCCTCTCACTTCGACCTCCAGGACAAATCTGTCACTTTTCCCGCCTCCAGGCCTGTGAAGTCCTCGGTGGGTGGGGCCAACTGCTTGGCTCCACCCCACCTGGTGTGGACATCAGACCCAGGAGGGAGGCAACAAGGGTTTTGTGTTTGGCTAATGTTACTGTCTAATGGGGGTGGGGGTGTGTGTGTGTTACCTGTGACGACCTGGCTAGTCCAGGGCGCCACATGTACACATGCGACCTGTGGGGGCCCCAGGAAACCTGTGCACATGCGACCTGTGGGGGCCCCAGGGAACCTGTGCACATGCGACCTGTGGGGGCCCCAGGGAACCTGTGCACATGCGACCTGTGGGGGCCCCAGGGAACCTGTACACATGCGACCAGTGGGGGCCCCAGGGAACCTGTACACATGCAACCTGTGGGGGCCCCAGGGAACCTGTACACATGCGACCAGTGGGGGCCCCAGGGAACCTGTACACATGCGACCAGTGAGGGCCCCAGGGAACCTGTACACATGCGACCTGTGGGGGCCCCAGGTAACCTGTACACATGTGACCAGTGGGGGCCCCAGGGAACCTGTACACATGCGACCTGTGGGGGCCCCAGGGATCCTGTACACATGCGACCTGTGGGGGCCCCAGGGATCCTGTACATATGCGACCAGTGGGGGCCCCAGGGATCCTGTACACATGCGACCAGTGGGGGCCCCAGGGATCCTGTACACATACGACCAGTGGGGGCCCCAGGGATCCTATACACATGCGACCAGTGGGGGCCCCAGGGATCCTGTACACATGCGACCAGTGGGGGCCCCAGGATACCTGTACACATGCGACCAGTGTGGGCCCCAGGGAACCTGTGCACATGCAACCTGTGTGGGACCCACGGAACTTGTGCACATGCGACTTGTGGGGAACCACGGAACCTGTGCACATGCGACTGTACCGCCCCCGTGGAAGCAGCCGAACTGCTAGGATCCAGGTTCACTGTGGCTCGAGGGTCTCCGGACCCGGGGGTCATGCGGCCACTCGAAGGAAAGGGGGTATTTACAGGGGTGTTGATGTATGGTTCGTGAAGCCACCCCGTGGTGTACGGTAAATTGGGGAGTACCGCCGCTGCCCCTGGGAGTACCCGGGGTGATGGAGTGGGGGCAGCAAGGTGTTGTAACCCTCCACGGGTAGGGGGAATGCCCCGGGACTCGGTGAGGGGTGCCGTGGGGTGCAGGGGGTCACTCTCGTACTCACTCAGTTCATAAGCAGACACTGATAATTGGGTAAACCAAGTCTCTGGGTACTGCTGCCGCTGAGGGGAGCTCGTCTGGGTCCCATCCCCATGACTTGCCCCCTGGCACTTAGTTTGACTTCAACTTGATGACCCAGTAGCTTGGAACTAACCAGGCCCCGCTCCCTACTATGGCTAAGTATGGGAGCTTGCTCTCAGGGCTCACGCTTGGGATTTTCTGGACCGTTTTGGATTGGAAAGTCTTATCCCCCTCATTGCGCTAATGCCCCGATTCTGGAGCGGGTGGGGAACAGATCATAAAGGCTCCATTCTCCTCAGGTGAATTGTCGGGTTGCCTGAAACTACTCCCCAAGACAAGTTCGAGCACCTCGCCACAATCCCCTGCGACCGGGGGTCCGTCTTCTCTAGGCCCAGACCACCATCTGCAACCTAGACAGTTCCTTCAGGAGTCACCACTCCCGACTTCCTCTGAGCTCCTCTCAGCTCGAGGGCTACTTCCCAACTTCTCTCCTCTCACAGACTGACCAACTGACTACACTCCTCACCTCCCCTCTCTGACTTCCCAGGTGGGAGGCTCTATTCCACTCAAGCCGTCCACTGGTGTGTCTGGTGGGTGTGGTGCAGGGTGTATCTAGGATTTGATTTGCTGTTGGAGGCAACACCATATAGTTAGGGACCCAGAACCAGGAGGGAGGCGGAATACTGCATGGAAGGGCAGCTTGTGCAGTACCCTGTGATGACCTGATAGCCCAGGGGCGTCACACGACCTGTGGGGACCCACGTAACCTGTACACATGCGACCTGTGGGGGACCCACAGAACCTGTGCACATGTGACCTGTGGGGGACCACATGCAACCTGTGCATATGCGACCTGTAGTGGACCACGGAACTTGTGCACATGCGACCTATGCAGGATCTACGGAACCTGTGCACATGTGACCTGTGGGGGCCCCAGGGAACCTGTGCACATGCGACCTGTGGGGGACCCATGGAACCTCTGCACATGTAACCTGTGGGGGACCACATGCAACCTGTGCACATGCGACCTGTGGGGGACCACGGAACTTGTGCACAGGGGACCACGGAACTTGTGCACATGCGACCTATGCGGGATCTACGGAACCCGTGCACATGTGGACCTGTGGGGGACACATATGACCCACGTGCCTGTGTACACGCAACCTGTGGGTCACCTACACAACCTGCACACACGCGACCTGTGGGGTCCAACGCCACCTGTGCATATGTGACCTGTGTGTAGCACCCCTGAGGTACCAGGTGCCACAAAATGTAACCTGTGGAAACCCAAACCCCGGATTTTCCGTGCCAGTCAATGCACCAGCACCCTCAACCCACATACACAACCTCAACATCAGACTGGGAGACTGCCTAGCAACAGGTTAAAGGGATGGGCACTGATTGGATAGCTACTACCCAATCTGTAGGGACAGACCCAGCAAGGGGTGGGGCCAGTGGTCAGTTGGGAGGAAGTAGTCCGTTAAGTCAAGATTTGAGAGGTAGAAGTTGAGAGGAGAGAGGAGTCGAGAGCGAAAGTACAAAAAGAAAGGGAAAGACCTGAAGTAACACCGGAGTGCTGTAACAGGAGTGAGGGACTGTGGAGTACGGAACCAGGACTCCAGGATCCGTGAGTTACCTGTGGAAGTGTAAGACTCCAGGAACCGCAGGACGCCTGTGGAAGTCTGGAACCTAGGCTCACAGGACTCAGCACAAGGCGGGGTGCAGACCTTAGGATAGTGGGACACCGTGGAGGACACACACGACAAATGCAGGATACACATGACCTGTACACATACGACCTGTGAAGGGCACACATGACCTATGCCTGACACACGCCACCTGATCACATACGACTCCTGCATTGCACAATTGATCTGTGCACGTGCAACATGTGCAGGACACACATCGCCTGTGCAGGACACTCTTAACTTGTGCACATGCGACCTGTGCAGGACCCATGCAACCTGTTTACGTGTGACCTGTGCACGGGGGGCCCACGAGACATATGCAGGACACATTTTACCTGTGCAGGACACTTAACTTGTGCACGTGATCCGTTCCGGGCCCATGCCATCTGTGTAGGACACATGCAACCTGTGCAGGACACACTTGACTTATCCACATGTGACCTGTGCAGAACACACGCAACTGATATCGGACACATGCAACTTGTGCATGTGAGACCTGTGCAGGACACACACAGCTTGTACTCAAATGATCTGTTGATCTGTGCAGGACAATTGATATGTGCACATACGACCTATGAAGGGCACACACCACCTGTGCAGGACACTCAAATTGTGCACATTTGACCTGTGCAGGACCTACCCAACCTGTGTACATGCGACCTGTGCACAGGGGACCCACGAGACCTATGCAGGACTCATTTTAACTGGTCAGAACACTTTCAACTTGTGCACACGTGACCAGCGCCAGGCCCATGCCATCTGTGCAGGACACATCCAACCTATGCAGAACACTCTCGACTTGTCCACATGCAACCTGCGCAGAACACACTCCCATGCAAGACAAGATAAAGATGTTTTGATATACTGAGCAAACATGAAGCCATACATTTGGATTTGTTTTCTATTAAGATTTTAATAAGTGGAAAATGCATGAATTAAAAGCTAAACAGTGTTCTTAATCTCTGACAACATGCATCGTATCAAGATTGTATTTGCGTTATGTAGCACAAATTGCCATAAGGATGTGACATTAGGGTTGACTGGCTCAAGAGTTAATCCCAATTTACTCCAGAAGTTAATAGATGCAAGCTAGATCTGACAGGGCTGCAGCAGTCCTGATAGTAGATGGCTCTGATAATGGTAGTTTAAGTCATTGGATGCATCTAAGCGATTCGAGGGAGGCTTTTGGCCATTCTCTGTTTCTTGGAACATAGTGATTAGTGATCGGCAGGTCCAACTGGCTTTACAGAAAAATCCAGTTTGGGCCTAGAATTGATCCCGGATATCTTGCCAGATGCCACTCCTCATATATGTCTATTGGGATAAGAATCCAGCGCTTATAAATTGTGGTAGAATGGATAGGGTGATTGTAGCAGGCGCGTTATACTTGCCGAGTCTCCCGCGCTCCTCCAACACTACTTCTGGGTCCACTCATTATCACTCATCCAAATTCACTGCTTCCTCCACCCACCAGTAGTCCCCAAGTCTCTGATTGGTTGCAGAAGACGCGCTCCCACCCTGACAGCATGTCTGAAAGCAAACAATCAGAGGCGCTGTCTGTGTCCCTAGAGTGTAAAAATAAATAAAATTGGCGTAGGGTCCCCCCATATTATGATACCCAACACAGATAAAGCATATGACTACAGGCTGCAACTCCTAGCCGTGTGCTTATCTTGATTATGTATTAAAATTAAAGGAACCACATGCAGCTTTTTAAAAAATATTTAAATAAATAATTTAACAAACGGTGTGCGGTTTCCCCCAGTTTTGACACCGAGCCATGATAAAGCCGACAGCTGGGAGCTGGTATTCTCAGGCTTGGGAGACCCATGATTATTGGGCCCCCCTAGTATAAAAATAGCAACCCACAGCCACCCAGGATTGTCACATCAATTAGATGCGACAATCCCAGAACTTTACCCAGCTTATCCCGATTGCCCTAGTGCAGTGGCAATCGGGGTAATAAGGGGTTAATGACAGCTCACAGCTGCCACTAAGCTCTAGATTAGTACTGGGAGGTGTCTATCAGACACACCCCTCCCCCATTACTAATCTCTAAGTGAAAAGAAACATAAACATCGAAAAAATCCTTTATTTGAAATAAAATGCAAAAAAAACCCCACCCTCTTTCAGCCTTCTATTAACCCCAAAAACACCCAGGTTAGATGTAATCCACACGAGGTCCCACAACGGTTCCGTTTCTGCTTTATTACTGAAGGCACAGCGCGTGGCAACATAACATGATCACCTGCTGCGAGCTTCAGGTAGAGACTGAGCCGCGTGATGAGTGAGTGTTAACGTCACTCACGTTATTTGCAGTCACAGCTGGAGGTTCTCATGGTATTTTTACACCATTCTACGTCCCACTTTTCAGTTTTTTATTTTTTAAAAAAGTTCAAAATAAGCAATAAATTTCGTCCAACTTCACAATTGTGTCCCACTTGTTGTTGATTCTTCACCAAAACATTAACATTTTTATCTTTATGTTTGAAGCCTGAAATGTGGGAAAAGGTTGAAAAATTGAAGGGAGCCGAATACTTTCGCAAGGCACTGTGTTTTGAGCACTTATATCTGGGTTTACATTATATCTCCAACATACGTGATTCAGGTGAAAACCCCGAAGGATCCATTCACTATAACGAGGCAACAGAGTTACAGCGGACTCCGTTTGGACTCTGTTCAGCGGTGTTCGTCTTTTAAATGTTGCACAAAACTGTTGTTGACTGCACATTTGTGCATATCTAAAAAGACATGGCAAAAGATGGACACCGCCAGATCACAGGCCAGAAGAGAATTCAAAGTAACTCCCTCTGCTTTATTACAGTGAATTTTCTGTTGATATTTTTTTCTGAATCACAATTTTCATAGATTTACACGGAATCCCCGGTGTAAGCGTTCAGCATAGAGCACAGGATAAATGTGAGCCACACCATACTGCGATCTTTGGGAGGCAGAATGAACAAATCAACAGCAGTTGAAGAATTAGCCTTACATATTTTTTACTCTGTTCATCTTGCAGTATTAGTGATTAGGTGGCTTTATTCCTCAGGTCACTACGATTACAGCGATACCAGATTTATATTGCTGCTTTAGGTTTGGTTACTATCATGTGAGAAAACGCTTTTTACAACATAAAGGTTTTTTGCATCACCAAATTTTGAAGTCTATAGTTTTTTATTTTTCTGCTGACAGTCATGTGAGGACAAGGGTAAGTTTTTTTTGCTACCACTTTGAGACACACAATATTTTTTTGATCGCTTACTATTCCACTTTTTGTGAGGTAGAATCAAGTCTGATGTTGTGCAAACGGCTTAGGATGGTTTGTGTAGACACCGTTTGATGCCATAGGCTTGGTATGTGATGTTCAGTTTCACTTGGATCAATTGTGAAACCAGTAGGATGGCCAGTTCTCAAAAGTAGGCGATGTGGTGTTTTTCAACTGGACAATGATAGGCTGAATAATGGTGGTGCTATTGTGAGTGGTGTGGTCTAAACTTGCTACCAGGATAGGCCTCTTTCACACGTCCGTGAAAAACCACGCACGTTTTTCACGGACACGTGTGTTCTCCGTGTTTTATTCGTGATAACACATGGAGAACGGGAACTTTCTGTTCACCTGTCCCTGGCGTCGCTGTCCGTGGTGCTGATCTTCGGTCTCCGGTCCTGCCGACTCCCTGCTGCTGTTGCTTCCGGCCACTGTGAAGTGAATATTCAATGAGCATAATGAGCGTCGGTCGGAAGCAAGTGACAGCAACGGCAGAGACAGGAGGGCTGGAGAAGGTGAGTAAAGTTTTTTGTTTTATTTTTCTCAAACACGTGTGTTTTCTCTGGCGCGTGTCACACGGAACACCTCCGTGTGGTCCGTTTGCGTTCCGTGTGACACCCTTGATGCCGGAGAAAAACGGACATGTTGACGTGTGGAGCACACAGACACAAGTATGCTCTACACGTACACACGGTCCGTGGCAGAACACGCATGTGAGCGCAGACCCATTGATTTTAATGGGTCTATGTGTGCGCGTGTCTCCGGTACGTGAGGAAACGGAACAAATACGTACCGGAGACACAGATGTGTAAAAGAGGCCATATGCAGTGTCCCTGGACTTGTATCCCATTGAGCACATCTGGGACATAATTGGTCAGCAATTGCAAAAAGAGCTGCCAGCAGCAGATTTTGCTGATTTGTGTTCCCAAGTGCATTCAGTGTGGCAGAAGATTCTTCAGACAACCTTTACGCCACGGCAGGTAAGTGCATGTATTTCTGCATTCATGCTCGCTACTGAATAAATCAAGTTTTAAAATTTTGCTCTCCTTTTATATCACATCATTCTAAGACACTGCATTGCAATTACCTGTGTGACTGGCGCTCTATGTAAAACCTCATTTGTGTGCATGTTTAATACCAGCAACCACCCACTCCATTAGGGCCCACTCACACTTGCGCTATTTTGACGCAAACGGAATCCGTCAGTAATGTAGTACAGTTCATTTATTTACAGTGGAAGCGCGTTACTATGGCACGTGTGTGTCATGCAGTACCGCTTGTGTCCACACGATGTCGCGCTTCCACTGTAAATAAATGAACTGTACTACATTACTGATGGATTCCGTTTGCGTCGAAATAGCGCAAGTGTGAGTGGGGCCTTAGTTGGTAGGCTGTGAGAGGTCTCATCGGTATTCTGCACCTGTGTTACCCCCACCTTTATCATAGGGAGTCGACTGCATCCTGTGAGTGCATTTGCCATTTTGAGCTGTGTTGGCTGGTGGCTTTTTTTCTGGCGAGTTCTTTTTTTTTTTATTATTATTTTTATGAATTTATGTCCTTTTTGGTGAATTATTTTGAATATAGTGTAGGGGCTCGTAGACATGGGGCACTTGACATTTAGGTTACCAGCTTATGCATTTTGGCCAAAATATGGACCAATACCTCACATTAATTATCATTTTATATAATTTTGTATTGGACATTTTTTTTTTTATCAGGATGCAGCCTGGGCCCTTTATAGTGTCTGTCCTGTGTGTCAATGCACTTATATAGTGCTGACCAGACCACCTGTTCTAATAGTACGGGCGTCATTCATAGGCTGTAAGCCAGACACTGTACATTCCACGTACCTGTGTGACTGGCACCCTATGTAAAACCTCGTAAATGTGTGCATTTTTAATACCAGCAACCACCCCCTCCATGAGTTGATAGGCTGTGAGTGGTTGACTCATCGGTATCCTGCACCTATTATCCCCACCTTTAGGCCGGTTTCAGACATCTGTGTTTAATCAGGTACCAGTCACATGCATGGTTATGGTCACACGTGTTTTACACGTGTGTCACGCATGTGACATCCGTGTTTGCATACAGGTGACACGTACCGGGTAAAACACGTGTCTCTGCAATGAAAAGATGTTCTATATTCACCTGTATCCAGCGATGCTGTCTTCTGCTCTGCTGCCTCCCGCTCCTAACCCCAACTCGTTATTTTCATTGATTATTCACTGCCCGAGGATCTGGAAGCTGGACAGAGCATTGCGGGGACAGGCTGGGTACAGCACAGCCGAGGACAGCACCGCCGGGGACATCGCCGTGGACAGGTGAGTATACAGCAGTTTGTGCAGTGACATTCAGGGGGTCATCGGAGTTCCCAATGAACTCTCATGAACCTCTGGAAGTCACCATCGTGATACTCGCAGCTCGTAGCGCAGTTGTCGCAGGGTGTCATCAGGAGGTCATCAGAGTTCATTGGGAAATCCGATGACCTCCTGGACGTCCCTGCACACACACTGCTGGCAGGATACTCACCTGTCACTAGCGATGTCCCCTGCGATGCTGTCCCCGGCGGTACTGTCTCCTACGCTGTCACCGTGATGCCTCTGCTTCCAGCTGCTCACTGCGGTGAATAATCAATGAAAATAATGAGCGGGGGTCAGGAGCTGGAGGCAGCAGAGCCAGAGACAGCATCGCTGGAACAGGTAACTATAGAAAATCTTTTTAGTTAAAAACCCGTGTTTTCTCCGGTCCGTGTCACACTGATGTCACACGGATCACATCAGTGTGCGGTCCGTGTGACACCCGTGCTGCCGGAGAAAAAACGGGCACGTCTCCGTGTGAAACAGCGGGGCCACACGATTCGTGTGAAAACACGGTCGTGAGAGTACACAATAGGGTAACATGGGTACGTGTGACATCCATGTTAAAAATGGATGTTACACGTACCTAAAACACGGACGTCTGAAACCAGCCTTATCATAGGGGGCCGGCTGCATCCTGCGAGTGCATTTGCCATTTTGACCAGTGGCTTTTTCTCTGGCGAGTTCTTTTTTGATTTTTTTCAGAGATTCACAAATAGTAGACTGCTGCTTGAGTCAGTGCTTCAAGAGCCACTCATGACCAATAGACCACACCAGAAGTGTCTTACCTGGGCCAAGGTGAAAAAGAACTGGACTGTTGCTCAGTGGTCCAAGGTGTTTGTGATGGTGGGATATGGGGGGAGGTGTATCTTGCTGTACAGATTCCTATTTTTAGTCTGGTTCACTGTCCATAATTTGTACTGCTTCTGTGTACATTTCTATTGTTTCTAAGTAATCACCCCCTATAGTGCAAGGTTATAGCCTCTTGAGGCGCTTCTGTCCCTGGGTGTAGGGGGAGGTGGGCCTAGAATCCAGCCAACTGTAAACCCTTTGAATACCTGGGAGATTCAGGTATCACTGTAGAGATAAAAATATAGCGCATATGAGAAGCACCCGTGGAGTGATTTCTGTATATATATATTATAGAATTGCTCACCTGGTTAGGTTGTGCGCCCTCGCACAACCCCGGTGTTAGATGTATAATTCCTCTGGGGGATGAGGGACTGTCTCAGCTGGCGTTATCCGTTGTTTTGCTGAGTGGATCCAGGTTTGTTGCCGCTGCTGGCTTCAGATTCACCGACTTTTTGAATCCTGGAGCTCTGTGCAGACCTGTGTCCTCCCGCTGTTAGTTCAAATGATCTGATGGATTCTATTACTCACAGCAGCTCTACCCGGATTCCCTTATGGGAGTAGGCATGTAGAAAAAAGATTCCGGTCTTTGTGAGCGCTAGTAATAGATCTTTGGTCTTTGATCTTTTAAGAAATTTGGCTTTATTATTAATAACATAAAGCTCTTGTATTAACACAACGCGTTTCAGCAAGATACACTTGAGGATGGCAAGTGTATCTTGCTGAAACGCGTTGGGAGATTCAGGTAGTCTGTTTCAGAACTTGAAGGAAGAAGGATTGATCCTCGGAGAGAAGCTGGGACGTCTTAGAGAGACGGGGACACTTATGCCACTACTGGACAATTTTACCCTCTGTTTTGTGGATTATGTTATTGGCCATTTGATTTGCTTGGAATAAATGCTCTTTGGATTGTACAGCCATCTCTCGCTCTGTTGATTGATTGTGTGATATGGGAGAAGAACCCTGTGACAGTGTTGTTTTCAGATGAAAGTAAATTTTGCATTTCATTTGTAAATCAAGGTCCCAGAGTCTGGAGGAAGAGTGGAGAGGCCACAATCCAAGCTGTTGAGGTCTAGTGGGACGTTTCCACAATCAGTGATGGCTTCGGAAGCCATGTCATCTGCTGGTGTAGATCCACTGTGTTTTATCAAGACCAAAGTCAGCGTAGCCATCTACCAGGAAATTTAAAGCACTTTATGCTTCCCTATGCAGACAAGCTTTTTAGAGATGGAAATTTCATTTTCCAGCAGGACTTGGCACCTGTCCACACTGCCAAAAGAACCAATACCTGGTTTAATAACCACAGTATAATTGTGCTTTATTGGCCAGGAAACTCACCTGACCTAAACCCCATTGAGAATTTATGGGGTATTGTCAAAAGGAAGATGAGATACACCAGACCCAACAATGCAGACTAGCTGAAGGCTGCTTTCAAAGCAACCTGGGCTTCTATAACGCCTCAGCAGTGCCACAGGCTGATTGCCTCCATGCCACGCCGCAGTGATGCAGTAATTCATACAGGGGAGCCCCGACCAAGTATTGAGTGCATTTACTGTACGTGCTTTTCAGTAAGCCAACATTTCTGAGTTTAAAATCATTTTTCAGTTGGTTTTGTATAATATTTTAATTTTCTGAGAGAATGACTTTTGGGTTTTCATTGGCTGTAAGCCATAATCATCAACATAAACAAAAATAAACACTTAAGGGGGGGCGTCGCTGGACATGGCTGAGTGAGGACATGCACTATCTTAGCTCTGTAGCACCAACTTTAAATCCACCAGCATCCGACTGCTATCATGGGCAGGACCAACACCAGATGGTACAGAACCCACTCCTCAGCCGGCCTGACATCCCGGTGGACAGATATTACTGCATACCTCTCTGGACCGCGGAGCCTGTCAGCTGAGGCTCCCACGCGGCCTATGCTGGAGACGGAGGAAGTAGCTGCTGATTCTGCGACAGGGGGGTGAGAGACTGCCACTCATCGAGATTGGCTGAGGACACCGTGCAGCGAGGTGCAGTGGGTGAGTGCCAAGACACCTTGAAGGGAGCCCCGACCCCGGACCCTGAGGAAAGCGGTGTGCTGGTGGCACCATTACAAGATGGCCGCCGGCGCCAGCAAATGACTGTGCCACATGCAGGATCCCAGCCGAGAGGGGTGACAGACGCCTCGCCCAGACCACTATTAAGCTGTGCAGGAGCAGCGCCATTAAATGGGGGGGGCACTCTCCTGAAGCATCGCCAGCCCGGCGGTCTCCTCCTATGCCTGATTCTGCTGGGTCTCGCGGTGAGGGAGGCACCATCGCCTCTGCACAAAGTATTACACCGGTGGCTAACAGTGTGACCCCCTCCCATCCTCAGATACCTTGGAGACACCCTCATGGACACTACCGAGGGAGACCCCCAATTCTGGATATTCCCCACAGTGGTCGACGAGCTCATCCTGGGAAAGTAGCCCTCCTCTGGACCCCACTGTATTGCTGGAAACACAGCATTATTATACTCAGGCGAGCCTCAGATTTCAGTGGCTTGCTCTCCAGCAGATGGCTCTTGTTCCCCTAAAGCAGGGGTGGGGAACCTCCGGCCCGCAGGCCGCATGCGGCCCGCCATGACCTTTTATGTGGCCCCCGGGCAGATTCCCGGGGGAGGCAGTGCTCGTGCTGTCACCGCGGTCTTGCTGCCGCCGGCCCTTTAAATCCACACATTGCTGTTTGTGCTGCAATGTGTTCTCCCGTCGGCCAGTGCTTACTTTGTGGCGGGTCCACAGCAGCCTCACAGCTTCCAGCGTTGTGTGCACGCCCCCTGCCCTCCGGAGATCAGTGCCCGCCTTCTCCTTCTGATGCAGTGTGTCTGGCTCCTGCACTCCGGTGATGTGAATGCAATGCTGCTGTGAGTCCAGCGCCGACCCTCTTCTGCTATGTGCCCTGCCCAATGCTTTGTGCCTAAACCCCAGTTCTGTAAACCCTCTCCCTCAGAGTTGCATGAAACTCTCAGCACAGTGTGCCCCCCAATGTCCTGTGTGCACCCCTCCCCCAGTCCTGTGTGCAGCCCCTCAATGTCCTGTGTGCACCCCCCACACAATCCTGTGTGCAGCCCCCCCAGTCCTATGTGCACCCCCCACACAATCCTGTGTGCAGCCCCCCCCAGTCCTATGTGCACCCCCCACACAATCCTGTGTGCAGCCACCCCAGTCCTATGTGCAGCCCATCACCCAGTCCTGTGTGCACCCCTCCCCCAGTCCTGTGTGCACCCCCCACACAATCCTATGTGCTGCCCATCACCCAGTCCTATGTGCTGCCCATTACCCAGTCCTGTGTGCTGCCCATCACCCAGTCCTATGTGCTGCCCATCACCCAGTCCTATGTGCTGCCCATCACCCAGTCCTGTGTGCAGCCCAGCCCCCAGTCCTGTGTGCAGCGCAACCTCCATGTGGTGCCTGTGCCCCCAGCCTCGCGTGTGGTGCCTGTGCCCCCAGCCCCGCGTGTGGTGCCTGTGCCCCCAGCCCCGCGTGTGGTGCCTGTGCCCCCAGCCCCGCGTGTGGTGCCTGTGCCCCCAGCCCCGCGTGTGGTGCCTGTGCCCCCAGCCCCATGCCCCCAGTTAATTAATTGTTTCACCCAATATAGCAGGGTCATTTAAACATTGATAATTTTGTGCGGCCCCCGAAGGTTGGTAGAAATTTCCAAATGGCCCCCAACAGAAAAAAGGTTCCCCACCCCTGCCCTAAAGGAAGGATCACAGCTGTCCAGTGGCCCACAATGAACTTATCCTGCAACTCCATATGGCCCGCATCAGGTGGGCCCCCCTCTGCCTCCCTTGATGACTCCTGTGGGGGAGGAAAGGCCGGCCTCTCTGGCAGATTTTTGCACGCTTCTGCAGGCGATACCCACCAAAAGTGATATTATGGCCCTGGCAAACCAGGTGGTGGCGGAGTGCAAGCAGGAGTATGCACAATTTCGATCAGATCTCCCTTCCCTCACCTCCAGAGTAGATGACCTCTCTTCTGCCCAAGCGTCTAATGCCGCCTCCATTCATACTTTGCAAATTAAGATGCAAGATCAATCCAAGCAATTAATTCTCCCTACAGCAAAATATTGATGACCTGGAAAATCGGGATAGGAGAAATAATCTCCGTATAAGGGGCATACCCGAATCTATTGTTTCAGCGGATGTTCCCTCAGTTCTAGTTTCCATTTTCAACAACCTCCTTAATCGCCCTCCAGGAGCCAAAATTGAGTTTGATAGAGCCCACAGAGCGCTTCGCCCCATGGACCCGGACGATCCTTGACCAAGGGACATTGTGTGCCATGTCCACTTCTATGCAGTTAAAAAGGCCATCCTACAGGCAGCAAGAAAGAAAGCCGGCCTCTCTCATAATGGGATGCCAATCTGGATCTTACCGGACCTGTCCAGACATACCCTGGCCCAGAGAGCAAGCAGGGAGAGCATCCCTGCTGGATGTCCTGAGAAGAAAGGGTGTTCAGTTCCGGTGGGGTTTTCCCTTCTCCCTGTCGGTTCGTAAAGAGTTCACAACTCACGTCCTGCGCTCCCCGAAGGATGTGCCAACATTCTTGGCCGGATTGGATTTGCTGACCGTGTCTTTCCCACTTGGCCTGACACCCTGCTGCATCCATGGCGCCCGGAGAGGAGCTCGGGACCTTCAAAGGATCCCTCTTCTGGTGGGCGATTGGCGGGGCTACCGCGGAGACTGGACCAGCCAGGGGAGAGATTTCAGCGCACAAGTTCACGGAGTTCTCGGGACCACACCTAAGGACCTTGCCTGCTCTGGCGGGAGGACAGCCGTCGTCCTTTGTTTCCTCCTCCCGGGTCTGTCTACCCTCTATTGGTGTGGGAGTGTCGGGGCGTGAAAAATCACGGGACTTCACTGCAGCTCTAGGGCCGTCTGAGTGCGGGTTAATGTGATTATGTCACTTGTTCAAATATTTGAATGTTTATTGTTTTCCTAGTGCTTAATTTTTCTCATAGGTGCTGTTCTCTTGCGATGCCTTACCACTCTCTCCCCCGCATAGGTTGGAAACCTCTGTACGACTGGTTTGAAGCGGGCATGTTCCCAGGGTGCGCTTCCAATCGCCTTGAGTTAAGTGAAGAGGTTGTCCCTCTGCTTGTTTATGTTTTGCTTTTTCTCTTACTCTCTTTTCTTTCCCTCCCTCCCCATTTCTACTCCTGTTCTAGCCACTAGTACCTTTCACGGACGCCTAGGTCCGCTCCACTCGCAGGTACAGAATCTTGGCCATACCACAAATGGCGGACTTGAACATCACCTCTTTCAATGTGAAGGGTTTTAATAAGCCGGAGAAACGGGCACAGATCCTATACCATCTCCACAAACGCAAGGTACATCTGGCTTGTTTTCAGGAGACTCACTTCAAGACCAATCACTCCCCCCAGATTAAAAATAAATATTACCCTACCTGTTTTTTTTCCAATAATCCAGAGTCTCACTCGAAGGGGGTGACGATTGCGGTGCACAGATCTCTCCCACACCCAATATTAGATCTCAAAAGAGATGAGAACTCTCGTTACATTATTCTTTCTTTGTCACTAGGTAGTCAGGTTTTCACGGTCATTAATGCTTATGCCCCCAATCAGAATCAGGTCCTCTTCGTCGCTAGGCTAATAGATGCTGCCCTGCCCTTGGTGAGAGGTATGGTGCTCTTATGCGGGGACTTGAATGTGACACTGGACCTGGCTTTGGATAATTCCAGGGGCCGATCCAGTCTCTTACTCATTAAGCGGCTTAAAAAATCACTACTACTTATTCAACTATACGACGCGTAGCGAATACAACATCCCTTAGAGAGGGACTATAGTTTTTATTCACATTTGCAGGATTCGTACAGCAGTCTGGACTACATCCTAGTTCAGCACAATGCGCTGTCCTGACTGATTAGAAATATCATCTCCTCGGACCACGCCCCGGTATTCTGCTCCATTCGTGTGCCCTCCATGATTAGAACGATGAGGTCATGGCGCCTGAACGAGTCTCTGCTTCTAGATGAGTCTTGTGCCTCAGAAATACGTTCCTCTATCACCAATTTTGCTGTGGATCATGCGTCTGACGCCACGGCACCTGCCTTTAAATGGGAGGCCCTCAAATGTGTCCTATGGGGAATATTAATCAAACACAGCGCGGATTAAAAAACAGAGGTCTCAGGACATAAAAGATGCCCTCCAGAGGGTCACAAGTTTAGAACTTCTTCATAAACGGGCGCTGAATACCTCTACTTTGAGAAGGCTTTTGGGAGCTCGGCTGGAGGTTAAGAAATTGTTGGATTCGGCTTATGGGCACATTTCCAACTAGGTAGAAGCCGATTATATGAATTTGGGGACAAACCAGTTAGATTGTTAGCTAACACGATACGGGCAAAAAAAAAGGCGACATCCCTGGTCCCGTGCATTAAAAATTCAATGGATAAGTTAGTGCATACTACGCCCGACATTGCCGATGCCTTTCATTGCTACTATTCTAAGCTTTATAACCTAAATCCGCTCCCTGTGGCCACTAACGATGTCACCTATTCCCCCGACTCCCCCTTTAAAAAGTTGACTAGAACATTAATTGCAGACCTAGAGGGCCCGGTTCACGCTGGAGAAACTTATGCAGGTCATTCAGGACGCATCTGTAAATAAGAGCCCTGGCCCGGATGGTCTGACTGCAAAATTTTACAAATCTTTCCCGGAACTTCTCGCCCCTCTGATGCTGGAATCTTTTAATTAAATTTACGAGGTTCCCTCCTTCCCAGCCGATTCCACGTTAGCGCATATCACTGTCATCCCCAAGGCAGGGTGCTCTTCTGTTAGACAAGTGAGCCCTCTCATTCTGACACCTTTTGAGGTCCCCATCGATTCTTGGGGATAGTTCGCAGAGACCGCGCTATCACTTCGAGCACACGCAGCTTTAACACTTCCTCTCTTCTGTTAGACAAGTGAGCCCTCTCATTCGGACACCTTTTGAGGTCCTATGTGCCACAAGTTCCAGCCCCAAACACGCCATTTTGAGCATCTATAAGCTATTGACTGCCAATAGTTTGGCCCATCGCCCTCTCTTTTGTAGGACTTGGGAGAACGAGATTGGGCAGGTGTTCTCCAAAAAGCAGTGGGACCAGTGTTTTCATCTATCCCATAAATCAGCAACCGCCACCAGGTCTCAAGAGACAAGTTACAAAAGTGTGTCATAGTGGTATAGGGTCCCCGCTCTGCTCCACAGATGGTTTCCTGGGGTTCCGGATGTGCTCCAGATGCAGACTGCAGGTAGGTACCATGACGCATATGTGGTGGCTTTCTGGGATGGGGTCTTGAAAGCGATCCAGGAGATCTCAGGTATTGTGGTGCCTAGATGACCAGAGGCGGTTCTCCTATATATGTTCCCGTTATCTAAAAAAATTGTAGAAAAAAAAAATTCTTTGCTCAGGCACCGCCTTCAGGCTGCCAAGACAGTCATTTCCCGACACTGGAAAACCGTGGTGCCTCAGTCTCTGGAGGAGTGGGTGGGCGAAGTGGACGTGATTTATCAGATGGAAAGGATACTTGCGCAGTCTCGTAACAACGTAGCATCCACTGCCACAAAGTGGTTCCACTGGGAATCTTTCTTAACCAGTCCCGGCTTTTGCGCCGTGAGTTAGTGCGCGGTATTTGCAGTTAAATTTGGGGCGATAGGCTCCCGTCTGCCTTACAGTTACATGTCTTGGATCTGGCTGGTGAAGACGCCCGTGGTATCTTGCTCTCTCCCACTTTCTCCTTTACACTCTTTCCTTCTGTGGTTCTTTTTCTCAGGTTCTTCTCTCCTCTTGTGTTTGGGGGAATTATAATAATATAATAATATTTATTCATTTATATAGTGCTATTAATTCCATAGCGCTTTACATACATTGGCAATGCTGTCCCCATTGGGGCTCACAATCTAAGGTCCCTATCTGTATGTCTTTGGAGTTTAATTTAAAAAAATAAATAAATAAAAAATATCAAGGTGACCCACCTTTATTTGTTTAGCCTCAAATTGACTTTAACTGATGTCACTAAAGGAGTGTGTAATTCTTTCTGGGTGACTCTCGTTTGATGTGATTAAGTTTACGAATGTACCATTTTCCCATGTATGCTTGCTACTGGTTATCTTGCTTGAAAAAGAAAGCAAAATGTTAAGTAAAAAAAAAACACTTAAAATAGATCACTTAGTTTGTAATGACTATAATATATGCGGTTTCCTTTTTGTATTGAGTTACTGAAATAGAATATCATCAAAAAGTGAATTTAATTTATTGAGCTGTACTTGTATACAAACTATGCAGATCTTGTCCTCGGCCCAAAGGAACCCAAGTGTTACTAGTTTCAGTTATTCAGTTGCAAGATATTTTTTTTGACATTCAAATATATATAGATTATATATACACACCCCTCTGCTGTTGTCTTTAAGGAGAAGCTACTCTACCCGCTAATATTTACAATATAGAGTAATAGCAACACCAACTGATTTGATTAAATTATATTTATTAGACCACAAAAACATATGTACTGTAGTTACAGTATTTGTAAAAAAAAAAGTCTAGAAGTACATTACTTATATTTATGGCGCCCCCAGGTGTTTCATTGATTTCATCCCAGCATATGCATCCAGTATGCCCAGATTGGTGAGGCTAAGCTACTTTAAATGCACCAGTTGTTAATCATAGAATGGTAGCGCTGGAAGGGACCTCAAGGGCCATCGGGTCCAACCTCCTGTGAGTGCAGGTTTCCTAAATCATCCCAGCTACATGTTTATCCAGTTTCCGCTTGAAGATTTCCATTGATGGAGAGCTCACTACTTCCCGCGGTAGCCTGTTCCACTCTCTGACTGCCCTGTTAAAGTGTTTCCTAATGTCTTATCTGTATCTCCTTCCTTTTATAGTTTCATCCCTTTGCTTCTTGTACTTCCTTGTACTAATGAGAATAGAGTAGTTCCCTCTGCAATCTGACTACCTTTCAGATATTTATAGACCACTATTAAGTCTCCTCTCAGCCTTCTCTTTTGCAAACTAACATTCGTAGTACTTTTAGCTGGTCTTCATATGACATGGTTTGCAGACCTTCCAAAATCTTGGTTGCTCGTCTCTGGACTTGCTCCAATATACAGTAATCAAATGTCTTTCTTGACTTAGGGGCCCAGAACTGTACACAGTATTCCAGGTTGTAGTCAGACCAGAGCTTGTCTTCATACATCCCAGAATTGTGTTAGCCTTTTTAGCTGCAGAACCACACTGCTGGCTCATGTTGAATCTGGGATCTACTATTATGCTCAAGTCGTTTTCCCAGATGTCATCACCTAGTTCTATTTCTCCCATACTATACATGCTTTTTACATTTCTGGCCTTTGGACGATAGCTTATGAAATCACTCACCATACACACAAGGATCACAGCACTGGACACAATGAACTCTGTAAGAGAATTTAAAAAAAACAACAAAACAATCTGGAGGAAATTGGGGGAAGGAATCATCAAGTATGTAACAGTAATAACTATACAAAGTGAATTTTCATTTTACAAATGCATTTGATTTAATAGAAATATAATATATATTATTTCTAAATTGTCTAGTGCTGTACAGATGCTGCTGCCTAGGACAAAGGGATAGTGCAGATGACATCAGCAGTGAGTGTCGGGCCTGTTCACATCACGTGTGGAGTCCGATGTAAATGCTGAAAAATGCTCATTTACCTTCATTTGAAAGCGGTGATACATCTCATTATATACAGTGCCGGCCAAAAGTATTGGCACCCCTGCAATTCTGTCAGATAATACTCAGTTTCTTCTTGAAAATGATTGCAATCACAAATTCTTTGGTATTATTATTTTCATTTAATTTGTCTTCAATGAAAAAAAATAAAAAAATTTGTCATAAGGCCAAATTGGATATAATTCCACACCAAACATAAAAAAGGGTGGACAAAAGTATTGGCACTGTTTGAAAAATCATGTGATGCTTCTCTAATTTGTGTAATTAACAGCATCTGTAACTTACGTGTGACACCTAACAGGTGTTGGCAATGACTAAATCACACTTGCAGCCAGTTGACATGGATTAAAGTTGACTCAACCTCTGTCCTGTGTCCTTGTGTGTACCACATTGAGCATGAGAAAAGAAAGAAGACCAAAGAACTGTCTGAGGACTTGAGAATGCAAATTGTGAGGAAGCATGAGCAATCTCAAGGCTAAAAGTCCATCTCCAAAGACCTGAAAGTTCCTGTGTCTACGGTGCGCAGTGTCATCAAGACGTTTAAAGCCCATGGCACTGTGGCTATCCTCCCTAGATGTGGAAGGAAAAGAAAAAATTGACGAGAGATTTCAAAGCAAGATTGTGCGGATGGTGGATAAAGAACCTCGACTAACATCCAAACAAGTTCAAGCTGCCCTGCAGTCCGAGGGTACAACAGTGTCAACCCGTACTATCAGTCGGCGTCTGAATGAAAAGGGAGTGTATGGTAGGATACCCAGGAAGACCCAACTTCTTACCCCGAGACATAAAGCCAGCCTGGAGTTTGCCAAAACTTACCTGAGAAAGCCTAAAACGTTTGAGGAATTTTTTCTGGTCAGATGAGACAAAAGTAGAGCTTTTTGGAAAAAGCCATCAACATAGAGTTTACAGGAAAGGCATTCAAAGAAAAGAACACGGTCCCTACAGTCAAACATGGCAGAGGTTCCCTGATGTTTTGGGGTTGCTTTGCTGCCTCTGGCACTGGAATGCTTGACCGTGTGCATGGCATTATGAAGTCTGAAGACTACCAACAAATTTTGCAGCATAATGTAGGGACCAGTGTGAGAAAGCTGGGTCTCCCGTCAGAGGTCATGGGTCTTCCAGCAGGACAATGACCCAAAATACACTTCAAAAAGCACTAGAAAATGGTTTGATAGAAAGCACTGGAGACTACTAAAGTGGCCAGCAACGAGTCCAGACCTGAATCCCATAGAACACCTGTGGAGAGATCTCAAAATAGCAGCTTGGAGAAGGTACCCTTCAAATCTCAGGGACCTGGAGCAGTTTGCCAAAGAAGAATGGTCTAAAATTCCAGCAGAGCATTGTAAGAAACTCATTAACTGTTACCGGAAGCGGTTGTTCGCAGTTATTTTGGCTAAAGGTTGTGCAATCAAGTGTTAGGCTAAGGGTGCCAATACTTTTGTCTGGCCCATTTTTGGAGTTGTGTGTGAAATGATCAATGATTTGATTTTTGTTTCATTCTCTTTTGTGTTTTTTCATTGCAAGCAAAATAAATGAAGTTAATAATACCACAGAATTTGTGATTGCAATCATTTTCAAGAAGAAACTGAGTTATCTGACAGAATTGCAGGGGTGCCAATACTTTTGGCCAGCACTGTAGGCATACAGCGAGATAATTACCCATAATTACCACGGAGTTCAAAAAAAGGACTGTATACTATGTTTTATCTGTATAGTCCTGTATGAACAAAAAAAAAATGTCTTAAGTATCTCAATTCACCAGCAAAACAAAACAGAAAAAAAACAAAAACACAACAATGATTTGCCAGGGAGAGGCATGCCAAGAGCTGAGTCTGTATCGGAAGGGGGATTCACACAAGCTGGATCACTGTAGAGATTACCTGCAAAGGCAAATATCAATCTGTATAGTATAGGGGAGATTAAATTATACCTGAGCCTTACCAGTATAAAGGGGGGGAAAGCAGTACACAAAAAAGGTACACAGTAGGAGTGATGGTACAGGAGCTTTCTGGATTCACAAACTCTCATCCAGTATAAGCCAATACTGAAATCACACATGCCACTGAGCCAAGGTCCACAGTGGTTCCAGTGGGGGAAGAAAGGAAACCACACTCCAGTCTTGTAACCTGTCCTGTGTTTTGCTAAAAAACAAAACAGAAAAGCTGCATGCGATTCTAGGCTTAATGCTGTTTAGTAGCTGTATGCCATTATTCAGTTTTGTAAAAGTAGTAGACTTCATATATGCTGGAAATGGTTTACTGTCAAGTATTTAGTTTAAAGGTGACACATACAGTAAGTCCACAATACAGGACATGGCTGCCTGGTTTCTTACCTTGGGGCCCACAAATAAAACTTATTTGCCCAGAAATTAAGCAGTTGCAGGACACTTCCATTTTGCACTCTGCATTACTTAAGCCAGCGGGCTTTACACGCTACGAGATCGCTACAGCGATTTCGCTGGGGTCACGGATTTTGTGATGCACATCCGGCCGCTGTAGCGATCTCGGTGTGTGTGACTCCTAGGAGAGATTTTGGATCGTTGCAAAAATCGCTCCTCGTTGACGTGGGGGGGGGTCCTCTCCCAATTATCGCTGCTGTCGCTGGGGAGAAGTTGTTCCTCGTCCCTGCGGCAGCACACATCGCTACGTGTGACGCCGCAGGAACGAGGAACCTCTCCTTACCTGCCACACGCCAGCAATGAGGAAGGAAGGACGTGGGCCGGATGTTCGTCCCACTCATCTCTGCCCCTCCACTTTGATAGGGCGGCCGCTTCGTGACGTCGCTGTGACGCCGAGTGAACCGCCCCCTTAGAAAGGAGGCGGTTCGCCGGTCACAGCGACGTCACCGAGCAGGTAAGTACGTGTGATGCTGCCGTAGCGATAATGTTCGCTACGGCAGCGATCGCCACAACGATAGGGGCGGGTGCTATCACGCTCGCCATCGCTAGCATCGGCTAGCGATGTTGCAGCGTGTAAAGCCACCCTTACACAAGGCCTTAGATTTGCTCTTTTCAGGAATATGTTAGGCGATTTACATAAGATATGCACTCAGAGAAATAGAAAATCTGCATTTTAATGTCACATTGAATTGTAATACATTTCAAGTGCAGAAACAGAAAAATAAACTGACAGACATGGTAATGAGTACAGGATTATATATATTACAGTTTGCCTTGTTATAATACATTGGCGGCTATGTAATAAAATAAGAGTTAAGGGCAGACGGATTTCAAGCCAATTTGAATAGCTGTCATGGGAAGAAAGCATTTAATATATATATGTAAGCAATGACTGATTTATCGATTCCGGAACGAGAGCGCTCAGCTACTGTATTTACCTTATAGGGGTTAGTTCAATTTAGCAAAATATAAAAAAGGTACAACAGAGTATTCACACAGGTGAAGCGCTTCACATAGCAAAGCCACCGTGAAGAGCCTGGTAATAGAGCTGGCACAAATGAGTCTAGATATTCCCGCATTATCCTTGCGCCATTAGCTTCCCATTTTCTCTTATTGTGATATATTGGAAATCATTAAATTCAGCACATATACCAACCCCAAATGTAAACTGAAATGAAACTAATAAGGTAAATGTTGTGCTGTAGCTGAATTATTGGAATTACAGTGATTTAATAGCAGAGGGCCATGCTGACCAGGCGAGTTGGCAGTTCCCAATACTTTTGTAACCATGTTTTATTTATATGCACAGACACGAAAATCATCCAGTCATGCAATGTTCACGTTAGGCATTTTGCATCTCTTTGCCAATTTTGTAACTAAGAATCTTGTTCCAGTCAATCTTGGTGCGTGTCACTGGCAATTGCCGGCGTAAGGCCTTGAAAGTAGTGTCCGACATGGTCTGGTAATTTTCACTGATCGCAGTCTACAAGAAAAGAAAGTAACGTAAAGATTAGGGTTAGTTCAATGCCTAACATGATGTATACAGAGTTCACATGTGGGGCAGATATTAGAATGGCCATAAGATAATGGGAAGAACGGGGGGAGGGAGGGGGGCAGGGAAAAAAAAGAAACATAACCCAGATCTAAACTATGCTTTTGTAAATGCCACACACTACATGTATGAAATGGTTGTTGTGAAAGCATATGACTGAAGCTCTCATCGATTACAAATGGGACGTGTCTACACACATCACATCCTCTTTCTTATAAGAATTATGTAAAGCTTCACCTAAAAGAATGTGTAGCCAACATGTTTACAAGGTGGAAAAACATACACTGCCAATTTCACCAAAGTAAAGATGATCAGTCTGTTTTTGCTTTTATTTTATTTCTAGATTTTGGCGGTTGGTGACTGTTCACATTAAGTCATCAGGCTTTGTCCACAGGCTATTTACTTCATGCAGCATTTGCTTGGACCTGTCCCGCCCACAGCCATGACTCAGTCATGGGTACGGGATTGAAATAGACCAGGTGAGTGCTGCTAAGAGCAGTTCTACTATTCATATGTGAGGCCGTATGGCACATTTTATAAAAATATTTTAGTGTAGGACTGCCTCAAATGAGATTTGCCGTGACGTGGCGAGGCAGCTCAAGAAATTGCAATTTTTTGCCAAAAATCTCAAATTTTTTTTATAATAAGTACAGTTTGGAATGTTTAGTGCTGAAGTGCACATTTGGTGCTGGCTTTTTGTTTTTTCTTCAAGAAAAGAAAGTAACGTAAAGATTAGGGTTAGTTCAATGCCTAACATGATGTATACAGAGTTCACATGTGAGGCAGATATTAGAATGGCCATAAGATAATGGGAAGAACGGGGGGAGGGAGGGGGGCAGGGAAAAAAAAAAAACATAACCCAGATCTAAACTATGCTTTTGTAAATGCCACACACTACATGTATGAAATGGTTGTTGTGAAAGCATATGACTGAAGCTCTCATTGATTACAAATGGGACGTGTCTACACACATCACATCCTCTTTCTTAGAAGAATTATGTAAAGCTTCACCTAAAAGAATGTGTAGCCAACATGTTTACAAGGTGTAAAAACATACACTGCCAATTTCACCAAAGTAAAGATTATCAGTCTGTTTTTGCTTTTATTTTATTTCTTGCTGCTCCCGAATTTCCAGTTTTTGTTTTTAAAGGGAATCTGTCAGGTGCATTATGCACCCAGATTTATGAGCAGTTCTGGGTGCATATTTCTAATCCCTGTCAAACAGTCCCAGCCTGTAGTAGCATAGATAAAGAGATCTTTAGAAAAAGTATTTCTAAAAGTCGTTTGATATGTAAAATGAACGCTGGGACCAATCGCAAGTGTGTTAGTACCTGGACTCATTCCGCCCTCTTAGCATGTTAGCACGCCCACAGGGACGTGGTAACATGCTATACAATGCCCATTGCCTAGCATCAAGAGCAGTGACGTGCGTACCTGTGTCTTTTGCACTGCCTCAGACGCCGAACGGGAGGTCAGTGCACATGCTCAGAAGTCACTGCACTTTCGGTCATGCGCAGTAGACCTCTCTGAAGCCAGGACGCGTACACCCAGCTTCATAGTGTGCATGACCGGAAGTGCAGGGCATTCTGATCCATGCGCACTGATCTCACGCTCTGCATCTGAGGCAGTGCAACGGACACAGGTACGCATGTCACTGCCGATGATGACGCTAAGCCATGGGCATTGAATAGCATGTTAGCACACCCCTGTGGGTGTAACATGCCAAGAGGGCGGAATGAGTGCAAGAACTAACGTCCTTGTGACTAGTCCCTGCACTCATTTGCATATCAAAGGATCTTTAGAAATACTTTTTCTAAAGATCTTTGGGTCCTACTAGATGCAGGGACAGTTAAGCAGGAATTAGCAATATGTACTCAGAACTGCTCAAGGTTCTAGGTGGATATTGCACCTGACAAGTTCACTTTAAATCCACTATACAGATACAGAGATATAGGCCTTTTTATTTAGTGCTACTTTATATCATCTTTATCCAGGGGGCTGTGCTCACAGGGTAAGCTTGCAGAGCAGTCTAAAGACATGCCCCCAATCCTATGAACACCACCCCCTTAGTAAAAACTAAAAATTAGCAATAAATAAAAAGCCCTAATCTCTGGAACCATACGGTAAGATTAAAAAAACAACAAAACAGAATACTCAGGTAAACAGTGGGAAGATAAGAGCAAAAACTTCCCATTTTAACTGGGTGACAGGTTCTCTTTAAAAGGGGTTCTCTGACAAATGTAATTAAGTAAAAAAAGGTTTAATTCCTTCACCCCCAAAGCTGATTTTCATCTTCCTTACTGGGTCAAAAATTTTAAAATGCTCAGACATCACTTTATGATATAACAACTCTGGAATACTTTGATATCCAAGTGATTCTGAGATTGTTTTTTCATGACATATTGTACATGTTAGTTGTAATAATTTGACAAAAATAATTGAATTTTGATACCCTTAAACCACAGATATACCAAGCAAAATAGTTAACATTTTCCGCATAACTTTACATTTTTAAATTTATCCAAACAATAATTCATAAGACAATATTTTTTTTTATAGACCACATCACATTTCAAGTAAATTTGATATGAATTGGTGACAGAAAATACCCCAAAAAGGACACCATTTTAAAAACTGCAGACCTCAACACTACATTCAAGAGTTTAATTAACCCTTTAGGTGCTTCACAAGAATTTAAGCAATGTGGAAGGAAAAAAAAAAAAAAAACTAACATTTTAATTTTTCCTACAAAAATGTTGCATGACCTCAAATTTTTCATTTTTATAAGAGTAACAGGAGAAAAAAAAAAAAGACAGTACAATTTGTTGTGCAATGTCTCTTAAGTACAGATACCTCATAATGTAGTGGAAAAACTACTGTTTGGGCACATGGTAGAACTCGGAAGGGAAAGATAACCATCTGACTTTTTGGTAAAATTGGCTGGATAAATTGCAAACGTCATGTTGTATTTTCAGAGCCCATCATGTGACAGAATAGTAGGATCCCCCCTCTCCCCCCAAAAAAGTGACCCCATTATGAAAACTACAACCCTCAAGGAATTTATTTAGGAGGTGTGGTGAGCACCTTGAAACTACAGGTACTTTACAGAATTTTAGATACCCTTAATGTGGTGTATAGCTATTGTTTGGGTGCACACCCGGGTTCAGACGGGAAGGATCACCTTTTGACTAGAATAAACTGTTTATGCAGCATGGCACCCAAAGAGCCTCTGACATGATAGAAAAAGTCCCTCTCCCATCCCCCCAAAAAAGACCCCACATTAAAATTCCCAATGACATCATCTAGGGGTGAGTGAGCATGTTGACAACATGTGCCTCACAGAATTTTATACCATTGTGGGGTGAAGAAATAATTTTTACCACTTAAACTTTGTTTTACCCAAAGTTTTCAATTTTTAAAAAAGGCGAATAGGAAAAAATTGACTGCACAGTTTCTTGTGCAATTTTTCCTGAGTGCACCAATACTCTACATGTAAATCGGGAAATTCTCTCCAGGCAGAGTGGAAAGCTCAGAAGGGAAGGAGCACCATATTATGGTGCAGATTTTTCTGGTATGGTTTGCGAGTTCCATGTCACACTGCCAGAGCACCTGAGGTGCCAGAACAGCAGAAACCCCATAAGTGACCCCTTATGGGTGCAGTGATCATATATGATATCACAGGTGTATATCACAATTTTATACCATTCAGCGGTGAAGAAAAAAAACAACATTTTTACTAATGATGGGCAAATGTTCTCGGCACTCGATCGAGTTGCTTATTCATTAAAGTCAATGCAAAGCACAGGTTTCCTTCACTGAATGATGGGAGCAGGCACCCCAGTGAGAGTCACTTGTAGTCTCTGAAGGGCACTCACTGGAAATGCTCTGTTTATGGCTGGCTGTATTTGCGTGGCGAGCCGAACTGCCCAATCACTTACTTCCATTATACTCGTTACTCGAGTGGAGCCTGTCTGAGCATCTGACCAGCGCAATTCTAGTAACGAGCACTCGAGCATAATAGTGTTCACTCATTTCAAGCATCATACTTGCACATGAATTTGTAACCACTAAAATTTTGTTTTAGTCTTAGATTTTACATTTTCACACAGAAAAATGGCATCAAAATTTGTCACAATTTATGTGGAATGTAGCAATACCCCCACATGTGGCTCTACATTACTGTTTAGTCACACAGCAATACTCTGGAGGGAAGGGGCACTATTTGACCCTTAGAGCACAGATTTTTCCTAGGATGCTTTGCAGACTCCATATACAGAGCCGTTAAGTCCCAGAAAAGCATAATTCCCCCCTCAAGTGACCCCATTTTGGAAATTACATCCCTCTGTTAATTTATCTACATGCGTAGTGACTATTTTGATTCCATGGTTGCTTGCAATTTTCACTTGGCAATATCCATTGCTGCTTGTTACTGGAAAATATAGAGCCCAGCTCATGCTTTTGGAGAACTGGACCCCATAAATTAAGTAGGCTCTCATCACTACAGAAATGCCAAACATTTGCACACAATGTGGTTTAGGCACACTTTGGGGCTCAGAAAGGGGAGGATTGGGAGAAAAGACTTTTCTGTATTTCTTTTTTGAGGTGGAGCCATTTCATTTTTCCAGAGCCTCTGTGCTATCACTAATGTGACCCCTTATATCTCCACTTTACATGATGGACCCGAGTAGGCTTGTTTTTTTTGTGGATTGACAAATCTTTTATTGGAAATATTTAGAATAAAATTTTGGATCACATTTATCGTGTGCTCTATGCTGAACACTTACATCGTGGTTTCCATCTACATGTCCAAATGACACGATTCAGATGAAACCCCAGAGGGATCTATTCACTAATGAGGCAGCAGAGTTACTCTGAATTTTGTCTGACCTCTGTTCAGCGTTGTCCTTTTCAGAAGTGCACAGAACTGTGGTTGACTACACTTTTATTCTCGCTTAAAAAGACTGATACTGCTGGATCATAAGACAGTGTCTCAACCTGGCTCATTATAGTGAATGTTCTGTTGGGGGTTCCACTTGAGTCACATATTTCAGATATTTACATGTAAACCCCGATGTAAGGGTACACAGTCATGATCAGTGTTACTAGTGTTCTTGGAGCAACGGATTTTTGCTGTGTCCAAAACACTGTTTTTACAGTACCAGCAAAGTGGATGGGATTGATAGAAATCTCTTGTCCACCGTTTTTCTTTAATGCAGTGTATACACACCTGCGGTTCATTTTTCCAAGCCGCATCATGTCAATTTCTCTTGCGGACATGCGCAGTTTTACATGTGTATTTTACATATGTACTAAAAGTGCTTATGTTTGTCTGCAGCTCCTGAGGAGATCCAGGAGTATAGACTGGAAACAAACCTCAGACTGCAGTCTTGTAGAACCATATAATTTAGGTAAGGTATGGTAGTGGGATCAGAATACTCCCAAAATTTGTATCCATGGAGATATTTAGACATTTTATTTTTGCAGTTTTTCGAAATTTTGAAGACCTACCTGGTACTCATTTTCAGCATCCTCTACTATTTTAATGAATTCCTTAGCTGTTTGAACTTCATTCTAAATAGGAGGAAAAAAAAAAAATCAAAACAATAAACACCATAAAAACACAGTCTCCGCAAAATCGTTGCTTCAACCACGTAGTTGTTTTTTTTTTTTACACACAAGAGTATCAGGAGAAAAAGGCACCATACAATGTATTGTGCAATTTCTCCTGAGTACAACGATACCTCATATGTGTAGGAAATCAACTGTTTAGGCGCATGGCAAGGCTCAGAAGGCAAGGAGCGCCATTTGACTTTTCTAATGCACAGAGGCAGATCAGTGATGTGCATCACTGATCAGTGCTCGGCCGCTGCAGGACGCACGGACGGATAAGGTGATACGGCCGAAATGAAAAAAATCCTGCCCAAAACTGAGCATGGATGCTGATCCGTGATGTGCATCACTGATCAGCGCTTGCAGGACACACGGACGAATGAGATTCAAAAAGGGACAATAAAAAATAAAAAAAATTATAATCACAGGACCAGATGAACTGCAGGAGGAATAGAAGGCAGCAAGATGGACAGCTCATCACAAGACACAGCAGCAGGCAGCAAGATTAACGGCTCACGCGCGAGGAGGACTCAGCGATTGAGGCAGATGCGATCGGACCAATGAAGACCTCACACCACCCAGTGGCAGCAGGTAGGGGGACAGCAGATGCCGAGGGAGAAACAGGAGAAGCCAAGGTATCGCACCAACCGCAGACGCAAGAGAATCAGAGCAGGAGAGAACACAGGGACGCTGATGGACAGAACACACGCAGGGGGCAGATAGGTTGGAAGGGGCAGATGAAGAGTATGTGGAAGAGAAGGGGCAGATCAAAAGGTGGCATGGTGGCAGATCGAGGAGCAACAATCAGGTGGGGTGCCGTGTTTCCTGGCCTCCAACTAATGATCAGATGCTGCTGCAGCACCTCATAGCTGGATCTCACGGTTTGGGGCATTTTTCTTTTTGCCGATAACAGTGTGATCGCTGTGATTGGCGGTTCAGATTTGAACCGCCAGTCACAGCGATCGTAGATGGGGGGTGGTGATGCCACTCTCCCCGGGGTCAAGCAAAGGTGCTTAGCTGTAAAAAAAAACAGCAGGGGGCATAATTTGAAAGCCACCGCTATGGCCTTGTCAATCAAATTTTAGGATATACAGTTATGTCCCTGGTTGTGAAGTGATGTAAAAAAATAAGACGCGACTGTGAGGCCCGTGGTCGTAAAGGGGTTAAAGTGTAACCGTCGGTTTAATTTTATTTCATAAATCAATAGTACACATGAAAATAAGCAATTTTGTAACATATCTTAACAGACATACCTGTTTCTTTCATTGCTAGAATTGCTCATTCATTATCAAAATTCTCATTTCTGAGGTAAAATCTGTATTCAGTGAAGACTTTCCCATTACTGAGATAAGAGATGGCAGTTGGTGCTAATGAGATTCTATGTAGATAGAAGAGGGAGGAGGGGCGGAGCTCTGCCTCTAGCTCCTCCTCATAGAATCTCATTGTAACAACTGCCAACTCCTATCTCAGTAGTGGGACTTGTTTTATTAATAGTTTTGAGCCATTTAAATTGTTCATGTTTCATTGGTTTATTATTAACAGCAGAACATTTGTCAGTGTACAGATGTATTCAAAATTATTTAACCTCCATTGTAAATTAGTTGGATTATAAAAATGTAATGGAATGGAATGGTCACATGCCAGGAAGAATAGCTGTTCTGGTGCACCAGGCACATCCATGCATTATATGGATTACCATTTTCTTGATTGGGCAGCATGTATTGATACATTTCAGTGTAACCCCCACCTTACACCCTTCCCGAAATAACACAATAGCTTGTCCTGTGTCCGATGCAGGTGTGCGATGAGGGCTCAGAAGCCAAGTCACACATGGCATATTCAGGCTGTGTTGTACAGCCGACATCCAAAACCAACAGCAGAAATGTGAGCTTGCTACTGATTACTAACAGCAGGATTTGAGTGCAGTGATTCAGCCTGGGCGTCGATTTGGGTCATTACATAGTCCCTCTCTGCAATGTGATTGCAGGTTGCTGAAGGTTTATACATTGCAGACAGGTGCTTACTGAAGGCATGAATGGCTGCCATAATGGGACTCCTGTGAAACCAAGCCACAGCCTAGGCATTATAGGAACTTATGATTCTTGCTACCTACTGCAATATTGATGTATTGCATTGCATGATATATATATAGACTTGGGGAAAAATAGGGACATACTAAAATTAATCTCTCTAAACATGCATCTTCTATAGACAAAAAAACCCTGTACAGTAAACAAAAAACCCCACCTCCTCTCCCCTCAAAAATGCAATAAAAAAAAAAATGAACAAAACATCGTATGTACGCCAATACCCAGTACGTTACAAACTAGTCATTTTCCAGTATGTGCCAACTTTCCCAGCTGCAGTAACACTAAACTTACCGTCACTGTTAGGGACTCTGCAATGTCTTTATGGCTCACTAGCTGAACATTACCATCTTCATAATAATGAACCTGTGGGGGGAATCAACGAAGATTTGAGTCAAATGTGAAACTTTTCTACATCTCAAAATAAGGTTCTCAGATATGAAGAATCCGAAGAGAAGAATGAGACATCAGAAATAAAAAAATTTACCTATTACCAGCACATAAATGTAGGCTCTGGAAACCTTTGCCGATTTTAGACAAAGACATGATGCAGAATATATTTGCTGCTACAATCAGAAAGGGCTGCAGTAATTCCCACTCTTTTTACAAAAACAAACAAAAGATGAATTAAAGAGCAGAGGTAACGTCGCCATCTCTGCAGCCAATAACTGAACTCAGCAGCTCTGCCCGAATTGACAGCAGGAGTCACTGATTAGCTGCAGTGCTGTTGTGGATCTAACGGCAACACTGCAAACAGACATTGCTATATATTATGCCGGATTTTTTGCTTTATAAGACGCACCGGATTACAAGGCGCACCCCAAATTTAGAGAAAAAAAAAGGGGGGGTTATGTCTTATACTCCTGTGGATGGTGTCTTACCGGAGGGAGGGCAGTAGCCAGCAGTGATGGAGCACGGTCACAGGAGACAGGGGCGGTGCTGGAGTAGGGCGATGCTGCAGGCCGTGCAACGGGTGTCTCAGATGTTCAGTTGGCAGTGCAGGCTTCAAGGAAATGGCACCCGGAGTTGGCGTGTGCGCAGATTGAGCTCTCGGCTCAATGGCAAGCATAGATCTCTTCAGCGCACGTGCCACCTCCAGGCACCAATTTCCTTAAGCCCACTGTAGTGAGATCAATGGTCTGGAGGTGGCGTGTGCGCAGATGAGATCTTGAGCAGAGCGCTCTACCTGCACACGCAACAACTCCGGGCACCATTATTTGAAGCCCACAAAGCCAACAGAGCATCTGGGACACCTGTCGTACCGCCCACAACCCCAGCACAGCACCCAGTCTCCACCCCTTGGTAAACTACATTCGGTTTATAAGACGCACCCCTCATTTTCCTCCCAAATTTTTGGGAGGAAAAGTGTGTCTTATAATTCGAAAAATATGGTACTTTCTAAGGTGCCAGGTGGCATATTCACCAAGTACAGGTGTCTACTTTAAGAAGATATATAGATTTGACTAATGTATTTTTTTTTTGTGTGCAAGTTATCCTGGCAGGAAAATGAATAAATAATCATCATACCTGAATTTTTAGACTGCCAACCACTCTGGTAGTGGCTTGTGTGATTGTAAACTTCCATTCTGACCTCCAGCGTCCATTCCTGTACAAGAAAAGAAGAATTCAATATGTACATTGCAGAGTAACTCAGAATGAAAATAGGCAATTCAGACAGTCGAAAGTAGCTCCCTCTTCTCGCCAAACCCACAGTACACATCTCATATTGAGGCTAAACCAACATCCAGCCTCATATACACTTTGTAATAGTGTCAGTATACAAGTTTCCACTAGGAGGGTGAGCTATGCAGCAACATCAGTGTGAATAGATGGGCATGGGCTCTAGGTTTCGGCCCTATCGGGTTTAATCATTTTACAAGCCCTGCTACAAAATATGCAAACACCTTCTGATTAAAGCTCCGGCCCAAAGAGTTTCTGCACACTAACTGGCTTCATGCTCACAGATGCTTCTCACATCTCAGACAAAAGGGAGCCTTAAAGTATGTTTACTCTTAGTGGGGTTTTTTGCTACCAAGAAAAAAAGCCACGAAACTGAACGTGTGTACTTACCCTTACAGGGCTACATGGAAAGTCAGCTCAATCAAAATTTGCCAGTTAGGAAGAATTGTTTTTTTTATTAGTAAACATTTTGAAAAAAAAAATACTATTACATGTGATTTCTCGAAGAAGAGAACATTTCGCCTTAAAAACAAATTTAGAAGCAGTACTAAAATGTCTAGTTTTTTTGTTTTTCCAGTGCTGGAATGGTACATTTAACATAAAAGGACCCTGCCCCATGTCTTAAAAACTCATCCTCTGGGATTTTCACCTTTTCTTGGTGTTGCTCCGGTCCCACAGCGCCATCTTGTGTACACAACTTCTGACCAGCTGGAAGTCCAAAGTTACATCACAAGCTCTCAATGTACAGCCCAGATCCAGAACATGTCTCTTGGACTTGTATTGAGGAATGACCTCTGATGTGCTCCATGAAGCACTAGAGCAGCCGGCTGGTCAAAAACTGCAGGAGACCAACAGGAGCAATCTGGATAGAAGATGAAGATGCTGCAGATTGAGTATAAGAGTAGGGACAGAAGACAGATTACAAGCACGACTCCAGCGCTGAAAAAAATAAACAAAAAGCTGGAGTGGTGCTTTAAAGCAGCTATACACTAAGGCTGCGTGCCCACGATCAGTATTTGCAGCATTTTGGACACAGCATGCTTCAGCTGTTTCCAACCGCTGCAGTGTACAGTACAAGCACACCAGACGGGAATTCTAGAAATCCCGTGCCCACTGTGCTTGATTTTTCTGCAGCAAACACTGACCTGCGGAGCGTTTTTCCAGACCGCAGCATGTCAATTGTTTGCTGCGGAATCGCATGTATTCTTCTGCAGAGGAGACATGCGGCCCCGTCGGTCAGGACTCGCTGCGTTCTGAACGCAGTAAGTCCTGATAGTGGGCACATACCATTACAGTATAACAAATGTATTGTGGCAGTTTCTAATATGGAAATCTCTCCTTCGTGAAGCAATGCCCACTTCTTAGTGCTAGCCTTCCATCAAGTGTCATGGCATCTATTTTTTTATTTTTTTAATGTGAAACTAATATCTATTTGAAATCTTAAAAAAAAAAATGGGCCAGTACACTTGTGGTAAATTGTAGTTGTGCTATCTGTAGCCATTATCAGGTAATACTCAGTATTAAAACAGTTATGTTAACTGTTTTTATCCGGGATTTTAAAATTTATTTTATTTTAAAACTGTATAATTTTTTTTTTTGGGGAAGGTGCACTAATCTATTACGCACATAAAAACCAGTTGAATACTGTAAGGGATCAAAAGGTGAGAAATAAGGAGGTGGGATGATTCTAAACGGTAAACCTGCCGCACCTAACGGCTGAGGATCTGGAGTGTATAAGCAGAAGTGTTAGATGAGGAAGTTAAAGGTTATTGGGGAACTCAATACAAGCAAAGCGCCAAAAGCGGATGGATTCAAAGGAGAGTTTTCCAGAACTCTGAATGAACAGATCATAACCACCCTGTCAAGCTTTGTATAAAAAAGTAGTAAACAGCTCAAAGCTATTGCAACACCTTACTACAGCCTACATAAAAAAAACAAACCAAAAAGGGGGTAAAAATCTAGTCAGTCCTGCAAATTATTAGTCCTGCAAATCCAATATCGTTAAAAGGGAACCAATCCCCAGGATTTTCGTATACAAGCTAAAAGCTAGTGCCAGTACAGCACTATCAGGCTGATTCTCTACATACCTGTAGTGGTCAGCTCAGATGTTTAGGTTTTGAAATTCATGACAGTAAAGTTTGTAAAATTAGCAGCTTGATGAGTGACAACAGCTGAGGATCAGATATCCATTGCTGCTGTCACTCAACAAGCAGCTAATTTTATAAACTTTACTTTTTTGGCTTTAAAAATCTAAACATCCGAGCAGACCACTACAGGTATGTATGGTATCTGCCTGATAGTGCCAGTATAGCACTGGCTTTAGCTTATATATGAAAATAATGGTGATTGGTTCCTTTTAATAAACCAAGATCTTTAAACACTTTCCAACTTAATGGCAAATAGTTTAGGTAGAATTGTGGCCAAACTAAGTGTTCCAGTCAGGCTTTATAATGGGGTATATCAGCAGTGAAAAATGTGCGAAAAGCTTTACTAGTCATGGATGTTTTTAAGGGTAAAATACTCATGAAGGAAGAAATGCCAGCTATCGTTACATTGGATGCAGAAAAGGCATTTGGCAAGGTTAATTGGATATGGCTAGAGTTGGTTCGGGAAACAGTAGGATTAACAGATGCCTTCGGAGGCTATATTCAGGCATTATATTTAAATCCATATTGTAGGGGGGGGGGGGGGGGGACACACAATTGTTCAAGGACCTACTATATGATTCAGATGAAAGATTACTAACTTGTCCAGAGATCATAGGTAAAATATAGATTGTCATCTTTTCAAACCATGCAATTTACACAGATCGGGAAATATATTGTGCAATCATTGCAAAATGTGTCTAAGGTGGTAGGTAGCAACAAATTAGATACAACTATAAGGCTTTGTGCGCACGTAAATGCTGAAATTTCTGCAGTGATTTGACAGCACATGTGCGCTTCAAATCGCTGCAGAAACAACGCGTAATGGATGCAGTGTTTCAGCAGAATAAATCCCGATTTCATGCGCTCGGGATGCTGCCCCCACCATAGACAGAGTGGGAGCAGCATCCAAAGTGCACAGAATAATTGACATGTTGCTTTTTTGAACGCACAGATTTGTGTCACAATCGTGCGCAAGGATTATGCACAATCTAAATAGATTGTGCTGGGGATGCAGGACGCAAGCATTTACACTGCAGCGTAAATGTATGAATTTACGCAACGTGCGCACAAAGCCTAAAGATGGACATAAACATTGTACATATCGCTGATCTTCAGGAGAATGAGGGAAAATCTGATTCCAGTATGCCCAGAGTATATCTTCAAAGCATGGGCTAAAGAACTAGGGGATCTGGAAGTAGGGCTGGGGTGGGGTCAGGAATAATGAGAGGGCTTGAAAACTGGTGGGAAATGTGTGATCAAAATTCACTGGCTTAGGTGGACAAGAATCATAAAACATAACATTTATAAGCAGTATTTAAAATAGCAAAAACATCTCCACCATAAATATTAATGCTTATCCAGAGCTTTAATATTTATGGTAGAGATGTTCTGGCCATTTTAAATACTGCTTATAAATGTTATGTTTTATGATTCTTGTCCACCTAAGCCAGTGAATTTTGTTTAAATTTAGTGGACAAATTGAGTCTTCTAGGTCGACAGAGAAATGTGTGATCATTGAGAAGCAATACATAGAGCGATTTATGGCTTCAATGCACAGAATTATAAACAGCGGCCCGATAGGGCAGTGTGAGAACCTAAGTGTTATTCCCCCAAAACCGATATGTTGTATGGGTTGTGGCAATGTATTATAGTACAAAGCTTTTGGAAGAAAGTTCAGTCGCTTGCGCAAAGTATTTGGGATAAGAAAATACAGCTGAATCTAAGGTTATCAATATTTCATTACAACGAAGAGGAGGTTTTAGATGGAAATAACGCAAGTAGCCCATTACCTAACCACCTCCATTACATGCTTAGAATATCTTTAAAAAAAAAAAAAAAAGTCTCCTGATAGATGGGAGAGGTGGGTTCTAACAGCTAAAATCTCTACTAGATATAGAGAGTAGAAACGGAATTGAACAAGGAGACTAAAAACCACTCTTTGACAAATGGAGGAAATGTATTACAACGTATTAGAAATAAAACCAACAGTTCATCCTTTTGTAAATACAGCATGGTATCTGGTGTCGGATTCACGGGGCAGTCTGTCTGGATTGAAGATTCAATAATACTGTCATTAGGGACAGATGACCCAATGATATAAAGGCTTGGCACTAGAGCATACAACTTAGGATGGATGGAGATCTCACACGTTCTCAATAAGAAATATTGACTTGCGTGTTATATGGATTATTTATGTTTTGCCTTTTCTTTCTGCAAAACACAGCAAAAATGTCAATAAAATTTGTGGGAAAAAAAAACCTGGATTTGAAAAAAAATTGTCAATTCCAAAAGAAGTAAAAAACCCCTAGTTCAGCAGGAGTGTGTGAGGAAGGCTGGCAGGCTAGGGCAAGAGGAGAACCTGTCATACAATATATTAGCAAGCGCCACAAACCTTTAACCCACTTCTCCCCCGACCAATTTTCCATTTTCCGTTTTTTTGCTCCCCTTCTTCCGAGAGCCGTAATTTTTTTATTTTTCAGTCAATCTTGTCAAGTGAGGACGAGTTGCACTTATAAATTTAACCATGAGTTTTACCATATAGTGTACCTCGAAAACGGAAAAACAAATTCCAAATGTGGAAAAATTGCAAAAAAAAAAAAAAAAAAAAAAAAGTGTGATACAATTGTTTTTGAGATATTTTATTCACTGTGTTCATTATGGTGAAAGGGATATGTCGGTGTGATGCCTCAGGCCGGTGCAAGTTCGTAGACACAAAACATGTATAGGTTTACTTTTAAAGTTAAGAAAAATCAGATGTTTGTCCAAAAAAAGTGGCGTACGTTTTCCGCCATTTTCCCTGTGCTACCATGACAACCATCGACTCCACTTGATCAAGTCACGTGATTCCGGTGGTGGCCAGTGAGTAAAGTTTTACCGCGTCCAAGATTTAAATGGCGCTGTCACATTTGACAGCACCATTTAAGGGGTTAACAGGCACAGACAGATTGCGGATTTACTCATGCCTGCCAGATACATGTCAGCTGTAAAAATCAGCTGACATGTGTGCAGATCGCCACAGGCTTCCTGCAGCAGCCGGCGGGGATTAACTATGACCGCTAGCACGTAATAGTACTGCCCATGGTCGTTAAGGGTTTAAGAACAACAATACAATGACTTACCAGAAGTTCTTTGCTTGAAACTGATGACTCTCAATGCATACAATTATCGTTTGTTGTCCATCTATTGTTTTGCCATACACCTGAAAATATTGAAATTATTATGGTTCAAACTTGGCAAAGAAGTGCTGAAATAAATATGTAAAAGAGAACCTATCATTCATGCTGCTCAAATCATGGGCAGAACGAATCATAGTGTGGTAGCACAAATGCAGAAAGGTATGCTATTCTCTGAAATGCTTCGGCATAGTTATAGGTCCGGCTGGGGACTTTAGGGAGGCACAAGACTAGTCCAGCACTGGATGAATGCTAACTGACCTGCTCTGGTTGACTGACATAGAAAGAGACCTATTAATCAACTGGAGCGGGGCAAGGAAAAGCAGGCCATGGATGCATCAGACTACTTAGATCTCTGCCTGCAGTCCCAGGACTGCTTTTGAAACTATGAGTTAACACGCAACAAAGTTTCAGAGTAAAACATACCTAGCTGCAATCACACAGCAATGCTCTGATTCATGCGGTCCTTGGTTCAGGCATCATGAATCTAATGACAAGATCCCTTAGGGAGGGGTGACCCAGAAATACACTTACAGTACAAACTCCATTTGGATAATGATCTTTCACATAGGACCTCACTGCAGTATCAACCACATTTCTCCAAGACTCCATGGCGTTTTCTCCTTCAGAGGGCCTTGGGTCGCTTGCCTCCTTTCTCAAGTGATCAAATTTGAATGAAATCTTATTCTTAGGATCCAGGAATCTTCCATTGCCAAGATCTCCATGCTCTGTTATTAATACCTGAGTTAAAAAGGTATCCAAAAGTTAAAATAGAAAAATAAGATACAACATGCATATTGTATGATAGCAATGGTCCTATGACAACAGACAGCAGCACTGGTGTGTACGGAAGCAAAGGAAAAGTATCAAAATCAGCAGCTAAACTGGGGAAAATACTGTAGAAAGTAGGGGCTTCTAGGGGATGGTGAAGGGGATGATATAAAAACGGTGTGTTCTTCTGAATTTTACCATGTAGCAAGTAGAAAGCCCTTAAGTTTATTCCTCTTGTGCAGGGAACGCTCCCAGACATGAAGCCAGGATTGTGGGATGGGATGTGCATCAATCCTATATTTGTCTGCACACTAAAGGCCCCGTCACACACACATAAAAATTTGGCAGATCTGTGGTTGCAGTGAAATACGTAATTACTTACCGGTAATGTGTTTTTTCCGAACCCATGACGGCACCACGAGAGAGGATCCGCCCATCCAGGACAGAAAACCTTCAGGTTAAAAAGGGGCGGTCCTCTCGCAGCTTCAGTTTGATTACAGAGCATGAGAGGACCTCCAAAAAAACCCAACAGGTTAGTATAAGGCCACCACCAGTAAAATTGTGGAAGAAGGAAAAAGGAAAGTGAACTAACCAACAATCCCCAGTGCAAAGTGGGAATATAAGGGTGCCATCATGGGTTCGGAAAAAACACATTACCGGTAAGTAATTACGTATTTTTCCCTCACCCTATGACGGCACCACGAGAGAATTACAGCGAACAAAAAAAATTAGGGAGGGACCACAGCCTGTAGAACACGCCTCCCAAAAGGTGAAGTCAGAGAAGGAAAGATCCAACCTATAATGCTTATAAAAGGTCGAGGGTGAGGACCATGTGGCAGCTTCACAAATTTGAGCAATGGAAACATCCGCCCGTTCTGCCCAAGAAGATGCTACAGCCCGCGTGGAATGTGCCTTCAGACCCACCGGAACAGCAGCACCCCTAGTCGTGTAAGCTAACTCAATGGCGTCCCGAATCCACCTGGCCAGCGTGGATTTGGAACACTTAACCCCCTTCGTAGGCCCCTGGAAAGAGACAAACAGACTTGTCCCGCCTCCAGGAACTGGTGACAAGCAGATATTGGATAAGACAACGACGTACATCCAGACAATGCCAACGCCTTTCCTCTGCACGCGTCGGGTTAGCGCAAAAGGACGGCAGTACAATCTCCTGGGACGTATGAAACCGAGAAACCACCTTGGGGAGGTACGCAGGGTCAGGGCGCTACACTACCCTATCGTCCAGTATTTGAGTGTAAGGTGAGTCAATAGAAAGGGCCTGAATGTCGCTAATCCTACGGGCCGAGGTCAGGGCTACCAGGAGGACCGGTCTTAAGGGAAAGACATTTAACAGAGATGGAGCCAAGGGGCTCGAACGGAGGATCCGTCAGGGCCTCCAAAACCAGGTTAAGGTCCCAAGGGGGAAGGGAGACTACCCGTCTAGGACGCTGGCGCGAACTAGCCCTGATAAACCGAGCCACCCAAGGGTTCCCCGCGACATCATAATTGTAGAGTGCTGCTAACGCGGAGATCTGGACCTTGAGTGTGCTAACCGCCAACCCCTTGTCCAACCCACACTGCAGGAATTCCAGGATGGGACCAATGGGAACCTCCCCTGTTACACTAGCGCCCGAGTAAGATAAGAACTTCCTCCAAGTCCTACAGTAGATCTTGGTTGTCACAGGCTTTCTACAACCCAACAGTGTGGAAACTAAATTGGGAGAAAACCCTTTACTGATCAGCAATGCCCTCTCAAATTCCATGCCGTCTGGTGCAACTTGACTGTCGGAGGATGGCACACAGGTCCCTGGGACAGGAGATTCGGAAGTTCTGGGAGGACCCACGGGTCGGTCAGGGACATCCGAACCAGCCAAAAAAACCATGGTCGCTTTGGCCAGAAGGGAGCAATTAGAAGGACTCTGGCCCAGTCGTCCCTGATTTTTTTTCAGGACTGCGGGGAGAAGGACCAGTGCGGGAAACGCATAAGCAAGGGGAAAGTCCCATGGGATTGACAGGGCGTCCACAGCATACGGAAGTTCCTTGAGATTGAGAGAGCAGAACAGAGGAACCTTCCTTTTCTGTTTGGTGGAAAAAAGGTCGATGGCTGGAACCCCCCACCTGGCCGTGATGAGCTCCCACTCCCCCTCGCGCAGGCGAGTGCGACTCAGAAAATCCGCCGCTAGGTTGTCTTTCCCCCTGATGTGAACAGCAGTGAGGGACAGAAGGGGAGTTTCTGCCAGTAGCAGAATCCTGTCGGCTATCAACATAAGGGACCTGGATCTTGTGCCCCCTGATGGTTCAGATAAGCCACAGTCACCTGATTGTACGACAACACCCGGGTATGGTGACCAGTCAGTGAAGGGAGAAGTTCAGTCAGGGCCCGTTCCACAGCCAGCAGCTCTCTGATATTGGAGGAGGAAGCCGCCTCCCTGGGCGACCAGAGACCCTGAATCGGACGGTCCAGCAGGTGAGCCCCCCATCCGGACACACTAGCATCCGTGGTCACAATTCGGGACACCGGGACAGACCATGGGACTCCCCGTGGAGGTGCGCAGGAACCAGCCACCAGTGAAGGGAGGCGATGGAGCTGGAGCTCAGAGTAATCCGAGAGTTCAACCTGTCCCCCAGAAATGACTGATGCCCCAAAATGTCCCACTGGAGGGCTCTGGTATGGCCTTGAGCCCACAACACTGCAGGGAGAGTAGAGGTCAGGGAGCCCAGAAGAGACATAGCCCGTCGCAGGGACATGTGCGGAACCGCCACCGCCTGCTGCACCAGAGAGCGAATCTTCTCCACTTTGGAAGGCGGTAGATGACATTCTTTGAGGAGAGAGTCCAAAGTAAGCCCCAAAAAGACTTGCACCGTGGCCGGAAGCAACCTTGACTTCTCCCTGTTCAAAAGCCAGCCGAGACTTTCCAGCTTTGAGCATACAGTCTGAAGCACGGCAGTACAATGGTTCGCTGAATCCCCTACCACGAGCAAGTCGTCGAGATACGGGATAATGAGAATTCTGTCTTCCCGCAGGTGGGCAGTGATTTCCAGGACGAGCTTCGTGAAGAGACGGGGCGCAATTGCCAGGCCGAATGGTAAGGCCCTGAACTGCAGATGACGCACTGACCCCTCGAGCAACACCGCCACCCTGAGATATTTATGGAAGGGAGGAGCGATGGGAACATGATAATACGCGTCCTTCAGATCCAGGACAGCCATATGACAATTCGGGTAGACAGACTTGATTGTGGACTTCATTGATTCCATCTTGAAGGACAAGATCTGCAGGTGGCGGTTCAGGCCTTTGAGGTTTATGATGACCCGAAAGGAGCCGTCCGGTTTCCCGACCAAAAAGAGAGGGGAGTAAAACCCCTCTCCCCTTTCCGGCAATGGGACGTCTGTCAGGACCGCCCGGCGCAATAGGGACGTCACTTCCCCCTCCAAGGCATGTTGTTCGCTCGGGGACGTCCTCGGGGATGTCAGGAGAAAGCGCCTGGGAGGAACACTGCGGAATGGAAATGTCAGACCTGTGCGGACGATATTGAGAATCCACGGGCTCGAAGAAATACATTCCCAGGCCGGAAGAAAGTAGGTTAAACCCCCCCCCCCCCCCACCTGGGGAAGGGAGTCATTGGGAAAACTTCTTGGATTGGGAAGGGCCCTTGAACAAGAACCCCTTATCACCCTTCTTACGATCCGACCAGGTGCTTCTATTCCTGGGGGTAAACTGCTTCTTACGAAAGGACCGCTTGAAGGAGGGAAAGGACGGGGCTGGAAAATTCTTTTTTCTGTCCCCAGCCTTCTCAAGGACATTATCCAGAACTGATCAAAAAAGAAACTCGCCCTGACAGGGAATGGAACACAGCTTAGACTTAACCTGCAGATCCCCCGGGCAACATTTCAACCCGGGTGCCACGTTTGCTGGATAAACTGGCATCTGAGCCAGAGTCGCTCTTGCGACGCTCCGGTGGTTTCACCGCTTTCTTGCCAGCAGGAGGGGAGGAGGACTCACGCACCGAGTGCCGGTCCTCCTCACGGTGCCCATCTTTGTCCATACCTAACCCTGCCGTCAGAGCAACAAACACCTCCGTTCTGCAGGAGGACTGGAGCACTGTCCCCCAGCTCCGAGCGCCGTTTTTCAAACTGAGCGCTGTTCTCCCGCGCCTCCGGACCCACTTCCTGGATCTGACGTCACCGCCGACGACAGCGCATGTCAGGTGCAGCCGCCGCGCATGCGCAACGCCCGCACACAAAACCCGCCTCCAAGATGGCGGCGGCGTGCAGCACACGCGGCCGCGAGCAGCCCCGCCGCCCAGGAAGGACCGGCCGGCTGCTGTACTCACCTGCCGCCTGATGCACCGCACCCGCTCATGGACGCAACCCCCGGGGGTCAGCCATGGCGCCTCCAGGCACCCGAACGGAGCGAGGCAGGACCCATGCCGCCGCCAGAACCGCCCGTCGGGACCGGGTAAGATTGTCCGGAAGATCCACGGCCCTCCAGGGCCGTATCCTGAGATATCCGTCCAGGACAGGAAACCAAACTGAAGCGGCGAGAGGACCGCCCCTTTTTAACCTGAAGGTTTCCTGTCCTGGATGGGTGGATCCTCTGTCGTGGTGCCGTCATAGGGTGAGGGAAAAATCATGGACATATTGTTCCATTTGTACACAGCCACAAACCTGGCACTGATTGTCCACAATTTCACTGCAACCACAGATCTGCCGCAGATTTATCTCTGTGTGTGACAGGGCCTTAACATGCTATATTACCTACTGCAAACCATTCATTTTTACACACAATCCCATGTATTGGACGGTTGTTGGTTAAATGCATAGATCCATTATATGAACCAAGAACCATGTAGTCTAATAATGATAAATGTAACAATAATATCTAAAACAGTTGCCACATACCTGGTCTTCATAGCCTTCAGTCTTTACTGGGGTGAACTGGTCCAAGTTATATTGTGCAAAGGCACTAGGGTACATAAAAATGTTACAACTCAACTTGTAGAAATTCAAAGTCTCACCATCGATATCAGTAACAGTCATGTGCCTGAACCATTATTACTGCAGGTCTTGTACAATGCTGTCACAAAACTTTAAAGAGATACCGTATTTTTCGGATTATAAGACACACTTTTCCTCCCAAAACTTTGAGAGGAAAATGAGGGGTGCGTCTTAAAATCCGAATGTAGCTTACCGGGCAGTTGTGCAGAGGGGTCAAAGGAGGCAGGGAGATGCTCCGAGCAGTGCACTGTGCTGATGGCGCTGCTGGTCTGTGCGACGCTGTTCTGGATCGGGCCGAGCCGCTCAGTCCTGCTCATGTGCCCGCACAGAGCAGCGCGCGGCCCCGCACAGAGCAGCGCGCGGCCCCGCACAGAGCAGCGCGCGGCCCCGCACAGAGCAGCGCGCGGCCCCGCACAGAGCAGCGCGCGGCCCCGCACAGAGCAGCGCGCGGCCCCGCACAGAGCAGCGCGCGGCCCCGCACAGAGCAGCGCGCGGCCCCGCACAGAGCAGCGCGCGGCCCCGCACAGAGCAGCGCGCGGCCCCGCACAGAGCAGCGCGCGGCCCCGCACAGAGCAGCGCGCGCAGTGAGTATCTGGGCCCCCCCTCTATACTACTTGCAGTACTCCAGTATCGCCCCTGCCTCCTGTGACCCCCGCTCCTCTGCAGGCCCCCCTCCCTGGTAAGACACCAAATTATAAATGGACCTCATATTTGTTTTTGGTTTTTTTTTTACCTTTTTTTCCCTCCAAATTTGTGGTGCGTCTTATAAAACGAAAGATACGGTAACTTCTCCAGTTTACGCATATTAAACTGGCCACATCAGGGAATAGTGGCTGCACATCTGAGGAGAGCTTAGTTTTTATTTTTCTCCTGCTGAAATATTAACCTGTAAAATTCAGGTTATAATTGATGGAGTGATAGGTGTTAGCAGAGATTTGTCTCTGGGGGTGTGTACTCCTTCCCAGGGCCGACTCCAGGTTTTTGTGGGCCCCGGGCGGAAGAGTCTCACTGGGCCCTATCCGCATGCAGACACACAAATACGTACACATACAGGCACACGTACATATACATATTTGAAGACAAACTCACAATAATACTTATAAACCGACAAATCTATACAGAGTTATATACACCGACATACATAGTAGATACACATCATGCATGCATACAGACACATTCCCGCTTGTCTCCATCCAGCTCGTCCTGGGCATGTGGCTGTGCTGCATGATGGCCGTCACTAACAGACATGGCCGCGCACAGTGCACACTGACACTGCTGTATAAACATCACAGGAGGGGCAGGGAGCTTCAATATATACATCACAGGAGGGGCATAGACACTACTGGAGGGCATAGATGTTATTGGAGTAACAAACAACTCTGGGGGTATACACATTACTGGGGTGGGTTGCATAGTGGTCTGGGGGGGCCGCACAGATTGCTATGGGGGGGGGGGGGGGGGGGGGAGGACATGCACAGCTCTGATCCATACATTTACACTCACACAGCTCTGCTACACCCCCCCCCCCCCCCCCCCCGATAGCACTGTTGCACACATGTCTGCTGCATATGTACAGACACACACAGCTCTGCTGTCCAAAGACACACGCTACTAATAATAATAATAATAATAATATTAATAATAATAAATATACATACACACACACATCTCTGCTGCCAAAACAGCACATATTCACAAAGCTCTGCTGCACACACAGCTCTAATGCCCAGAGTAAATACACACTCTGCTGCCTAAAGAGTATATATGCACACAGCTCTACTGCACACATCGCTCTGTTGCCCACACTCAGCTCTGCTGCACATAGAGACACACACGGCTCTGCTGCCTCCGGACACACACTTGGCTCCTATGTGAAACATGTTTTGACAGGGTTGCTATCCTCACTGATCTCACTGCATACACTTTTCCTCTCACAGTAGTCGGGGTGAGCAGTGCAGTACAGCAGAGCTAAGCTTTGCCTCACTACAAACACTCCTGCAGCTCTCCTCTCACATCGTCTGCCATGAGATGAAAGCTGTAGTAGTATTCGTAAACTCACACAGCTCTACAGTGAGAGCAAACTATCATTACATAGTGCACAAGGAAAATAATCCGCTCTAAGCAACTGTGGGTGTGTTCTTTTTTCCCTACTATGTTCCTGCATATGATTGGTAAACTTCATGCAGGGGAAAACGTACACTCCCTTTGGATATTTTGGAAAAATCTCCTTTGGACTTTAATATTTACCGGAACTTTACAAGCCAATATCTCTGCAACAGAGAGGTGGGAGGGTGGGGGTTGGGGGGGTTTTAGCTATGTTTTATTTAGCACTAGCTGTAGCACCCGGGCGTTGCCCGGGATAGTAACTGTCTGTCTGCCTCTTGCCCCGGCCGTCTCTTGCCGCCTCTTTCCCCATCTGTGTCCGTCTTTTTCTGTCTCTATCCAGCTCTCCACAGACATCCTATAACCTCATGCATAAGCTTCAACTAACAGTTTATTTTGTTCCTATAGCAACCACTGACAGTTGCTATTAATAACCTATAGCTCCCACCTCCATTCAGTTTAATGGCGGCAGGATTTTAGAGACTAACTGTAAAGCGCGGGGTTACATTTTTCTGTCAAAACATAGTCTTCGACGTTCCCTGGGTCACTTGAGCCATCTGTGCAAAATTTCGGGATTGTAAATGCGACGGTGCGGATTCCTTTAGCGGACATACGGACACACACACAGTCAGCTTTATATATTCAATTGCAGCCACTATTCCATGATGTGCCAATTTAACATGCTTAAAAAGCATCACCTGTTTAGCATCGCTACTTTCTGAAAAAGCCGATAAAAACAAATCAAAAAAAAAAAAAAAAAAATCGGTAAACAAGGCAATGAGAGAAAAAAAAACAAAAAAAAAACTGCTGACTTGCTGTTTCTTGGCCACCGCAACAACAGAAAGAAGAAATTAACAAGCAGCGAACAAAAAATATATACCCCAATATTATATTAATAAGAACACTGGTTTGGGGAGCATATCTGAAAGTAGTAAACATTACAGCTCTCGGAAAGTCGTTATTATTATTAATTTTAATTATTTTGTTTAACAAAATTTCATATTTTTTTCCACTACTTAAAATAAAAAATATATGTATGTTTGGCATCTGCGTAATCATATTGACTTGGGGAACCATACTGCTGGGTCCGCTGTACATTTCTTCCTGCTTTCCATTACATCATATGAAAAGTACAATTTGTCCCACAAAAACAAGTCTTCACACAGCGCGTCATTAAGGGGTTACAGCAGCGTGCAGGCAGAATGGCGCTGTCAGAGATTGACAGTGACATTTAACAGGTTAAATTAAATTCAGCCATTTACCAGCACAGATGCAGGCTCGGAGTGCTAATTAGCATAGTACATCATACGTCGTTAAGGAGTTAACTAAACCTGAAAAGCTACACTTCAACTACATGTTATTTAATTTTAAAGGGAACCTGTCACCACTCTTTAGGTGTATAAGCTGCGGCCACCACCACCGGGCTCTTATATACAGCATTCTAACATGCTGTATATAAGAGCCCAGGCCGGGGGTATAACAAAAAACACTTAATACTTACCTAACGGTCGCGCGGTTGGCCATATGGGCATCTGTTCTTCGGTGCCAGCGCCGCCTCTTTCGGCCATCTTCGTCCTCTTTCTGAAGCCTGTGTGCATGACGCGTCTACATCATACACACTCGCCGATCCTGCGCAGGCGCACTACAATACTTTGATCTGCCCTGCTCAGGACCTGAATGTCGGCGAGTGTGGATGACATCGCACCGTCATGCACCGCAGCTTCAGAAGATGGAGGACGAAGGTGGCCGAAAGAGGCAGCGCCAGCACCGGACAATGGAGACGCCCATAAGGCCCACCGCGTGACCGTTAGTTAAGTATTATAAAGTGTTTATGCTCTCACAGCAGCCTGGGCTCTTACATACTGTACAGCATGTTAGAATGCTGTATATAAGAGCCCGGTGGTGGTGGCTGCAACTTATAGGGCAAAAAACTGGTGACAGGTTCCCTTTCAATAAAAAAAATAGTGGCAATCAGAGGCCAAAACATGAAGATTCAGTCACTGTCCAAATATTTCTGGACCTAGTTGCATCTGGCCTGAATGCCTGCATTTACTAAACCCTCCCCAAACTAGGAAATGGGGAACTCTGAAATACAAGTACATGGAAATACCAGAAATATGGCAGGACTTATAAACTGATACTTACTGAGCAGCACCTTCCCTGAGTAAATTATCGTTGTTCAGCAGGAACCGAACATCTGCAGAAGAAAACATTTCAAGGAAGAATTAATGTGAAACAAGATTTATATTGACAAATAAAGAGCACAAATTTTCACAAAAAAAAAAAAATGTACTATTACAGTGTTCTCTCCACTTACAGAGGGTATTTTCTTTCCTTAAAGCATGTAATATTTTCTCTCCCTTCACTTTCAAAGGGTAGTACAGTATTTTCTCTCCCTTTACTTGGAGGGTAACACCACCCAAAGCCCAGTGACTCACGATGACTGAGGTCGGCCGCGGTGATGTCACGTGAGCAGGAAGTTGACGTGACATCACCGGATCACCGAGGTCACGGGTCAGGCGATTGAGAAGAGCGGACTGCAATAGCACTGCTCACAAGCACTATTGGCAACACAAGGTATTTGAGAGAAGCCTTGTCTCTCAACATAATATCATTGTGGCCAATAATAAATATGGGTGAACCACTTCTTTAACTCCTTTAAGACTAATACGCGCTATGTCCGTCGTGAGACATTTCCCTACCTTTGATGCGGACTCGCATGCAGAGCCCGCATCTTTCCCTGCAGATGAAGGCTGAATCATTCAGCCTTCATCTGCCTCTTCCACCCCCAGCTGTAAACCTGTTTAATGCTGCGATCAATCTCTGAAAGCTGCATTTAACACGCGCTGATACGTGGGGTGTGCTCTTCTGAACGGTCATTGGCATATACGCAACGCAAACGAGGGACATCGATAAATTGTCATGATAACCCGTGTGTCACAGTGATCCTGTGAAAACCAGTCCATGACCGGCATACATAGGATACTGTGATTTCTTCTATATCTATATACAGCAATGCTGTGACATTGCTTGCTGTATATAGAACAAATGACCAGACTTTTACAAGCTCAATTGCCTAAGGCTGCTTTCACACTTCCGTTGTTTTGCATCAGTCACAATCCATTTTGTGACTGAAGTGACAGATGCGTTTGAAATTGTGGTGCAACTGATAGGATGGATCAGTTAAAAAAACTGGTCCTCTGTAGAAGTTTGTACCTGGCAAAGAGAATCCAGCTATGGCCGTAGGTAACCTGAGTGACGTCACCGCCGACGGCGCAACTCACTTCAGTTGCTCCGTGGAGCTCACAGAGAGTGGTCATGCTCTACAACCACTCCTGTCAGCTTCCGATGTAGCAGAGCTGAAAGCGTCATGGGACCTCATGTGGATTACGCCAGACCTGGAGGGTATTTGAGGATTAATGAAGTGGTGGAAAAGGGTGTTTTCATGTCTTATTTTAAATAAAGGATTTTTCGGTGTTTGTTCATTTACTTTCACTACAGATTAATCATGGGAGGGGGGGAAACACTGAAATATAAAGAGCCTTTACAACGGATCAAAGCCTCAGGCTCAACGACTTTACAACTGTAAATAAGGAAAATTTGGACGAGTCTTACCACAAATGAGAACATGACAGAAGTAAAGAGAAGTGAACGGGGAGAGGGGAAGATCGGAGAAGAGATGGGGATGTGGATCAGTGAAGAGAGAGACACGGAGGGGTGTGTGATGACCGGGAAGGAAGCCTCAACTGTTGAACCTGAAAGGGGAAAGTAAATGGTTTCTGGGGGTGATGCATGCCAAGGAGTCTGATCACTGGGAGTTAAAGCTAGGAACTTGGGGTCAGAGAGGAAGACCTCCCACGTGAGCCATTTAGAGGAAGTTTCCACTATCTGACCTCGTGACTGGGTCATTACCATCTCCATACGGTGTACTGTATTCACTTCTGTCGCCCATTCCACTATAGTCGGGGGAGTGGAGTCTTTCCAACGTCGTGGGATCACTGTCTTGGCGGCCTGGAGGAGATGTCCTGTGAGGGTTTTTTTCTCTGATATTGTAAACAAACAGCAGGGCTGCCTCGGGGCGACTAGGGATTATGATCCCCGTAACCTCTTGGACAGCCTCCAATACTTTGCTCCAGAAGGCCGTCAGGCTCGAGCAGGACCACCAGATATGGGCCATGGTACCGCCCTGAGCTCCGCAGCGCCAACATGCATAAGAGGACCCCAGGGCTGAAGCAGGCGTTTACTCAATGGTAATGAGTGTACAGATTTCAGTGTTTGTTTGGTACTGTAGGACATTACTATTTTATGTTTAGTGAAGAGCGGCCAACTCCACGGCAGGGTTGGGACTGATAAGGGGCACAAGTCATGCGCCAGCCGTACCCAGAGCTTCGATCCATAATTATGTAAGAGATCTAAGACCCTGGCGTGGGCAGCCGCCAGGTAGTATCGCTGGCAGCAGGGAAGCCCCGCTCCTCCCGCCCCCTTGGTCCTAGTCAGAACATTACTCCCAAGTCGGGGTCATCCCTTGCACCACACAAATTGATTGAATGAACGCTGTAACTTTACCCAATAAGACGCCGGGACATATACCGGAACAGTCTGAAGTAAATAGAGCAGTCTGGGTAGGGCTGTCATCCTAAGGGAGCTAATCCTGCCAAACCACGAGAGGGTACCTCGATGCCAGGAAGCCAAGTCCCTCTCAAGCCTAGACAGAAAACTTTGAAAATTTAGTTGGAAAAGTCTGTTTACGTCAGATGGGATAACAATACCTAGGTATCCAATACTACCATTAGTTGGCCATTTAAAGGGGAAATTTGGTTTTACGACGTTAACCACTTCTTGGGGAAGTGATATGTTCAGAGCTTCTGATTTATCAAAATTGATTTTAAAATTGGACCACTTGCTGAAGCGGTTTAGTTCCTGCATTAGGGATGGAAGAGAGGTCAGTGGGTTTTGCAAATATATGAGGAGGTCGTCTGCAATTTTGATCCCTTGTAATGTCGGGGTTGAGTCGGATGGCCGACAACAGATGTTCCATGACTAAGATGTAAAGTAATGGGGATAGGGGGCACCCCTGTAGAGTCCCATTATAAATGTTAAAGGGCCTCGACAAACTGCCATTAATTTTAAGATATGCGTTCGGGAAGCGATATAGGGCCAGAATTTTGGATGAGAAGGCTGGGTCGAAGCCGATGTGGGTCAGGGTCTGTGAGAGTGAGTGCAAAGAAATTCTATCGAATGCCTTTTCGGCGTCTAATGATAACATCATCATGGGGATTTTTTGGGTGTGGGCATGTTGAATCAGGTCTAGAGTTTTGAGGGTATTATCCCTTCCTTCCCTACCAGGGACAAATCCAAAGTGATCCAAATGCACCAAATCTGGCAGATGGGGATTGAGTCTGTTTGCGAGAAGCTTAGCGTATATTTTTAAATCCACATTAAGCAGTGATATTGGTCTGAAGCTGCTACACACGGTGGGATCCTTTCCAGCTTTTCAGAGTGAGGCCACATGGGCCGTCGTGGCGTGGGGGGGGGAATGGAATCTCGTCTGAAATGGTATTAAAAGAGAGGAGCATCAGGGGCGCAATCTGTGCTGCAAATGCTTTATAAAATTTGGCAGGGAATCCGTCTGGGCCGGGGCTCTTGTTACTGGGTGTATCACGGATTACTGTCAGGACGTCCTCCAGTAGAAAAGGGCTCTTAAGGTCTACAATTGTGGTCCTGTTGAAAGGTTTAAAGGGAGAAGGCATTGAAGGGGGCTCACAGTTTACTTCAAGAGGCCCCGGGGTCAGATTATATAATTTGGAATAATAAGTGTGGAAGGCATTAGAGATATCAGGAGTAGCGTATAGCAGTTCATCTCGAGAGTTCTTTACGCAGGGAATAGTGTGGGCTCTCCCTTCTTTTAATGCATTGGCCAGCAATCTGCCCGGCTTGTCCCCAAACTCGTAGAATTTTCCCCTCCCCACCTGCAACAGACGCTGATATACCGAATCTAGCAGTTTCTTGACCTCCAGTCTGGGACTCTGCATATTTTGTCTAATATTCAAGAATAATATTAAGGTAAAAATGTAAAGCTAACACTATTACATACCATTGAACACTTCATTAAACTCTCCTGGAGGCGCATGAATGATGAATTTTGCTGCGACACGTACCTAAAAACAAAAAGGAAAACAAAATTTGTAAGAAATGTAAGTCATTTCCAGGAAAGATTGAGTCAGTCTCCACTGGGACGGGCAATACAGTGCCCCAGGACACGCATCTCCTAATGCTGCAGAATACAATGTGTGCAGCACTTTCAATGTCACAAATGTTTAGAACAAGCAAGATTGTTATCTAATGCTGCCCCCAACTGTCCCATGAGGTCACGTGGAGAACTAAATGTGGAAATAAATGTACAATAATCACCGCGAAAGCTAACCAGACACACACAAAGTAGTGGTTTATCTGACCGCTCTCTCCAGGGTTAGGAGCTTTGCAATCTGCAGTCTGGCTTGCCAACACACTTATGTTTATGACTGGCCACACTAATCATTGGGCTTCTGACTTATTGACACCCTCAATATTCACTAGAAGAAAAGGATAAGCTTGTAAAATATAGTGACTCATTTTACCTGCACACAGTGCCACTTCCACCTGAGAGCAGTGCAGGAAGCATTTCCCTACTGGCAGAAAAGCTGGTCATGAGCGACCTGGACCAATTCAAATATGAAATGGTTGGAACCGTATGTAAAGGCAGGGGGAAAAGAAAAAAACAAAACCCCACTCATACTAAAAAATAAATTATGAAATTTATATATCTACCTACAAGTGCATCTCAATAAATTAGAATATCATCAAAAAGTTAATTTCAGTAATTCAATACAAAACACATTATATAGTCCTTACACACAGAATAATCTATTTCAAGTGTTTATTTCTGTTAATGTTGATGATCATGGCTTACAGCCAATGAAAACCCAAAAGTCATTATCTCAGAAAATTAGAATATTACATAAGACCAACTGAAAAAATGATTTTACACTCAGAAATGTTGGCCTACTGAGAAGTATGTAGAGTAAATGCACGCAATACTTGGTTGGGGTTCCTTTTGCATGAATTAGTGCATCAATGCGGCGTGGTATGGAGGCGATCAGCCTGTGGCACTGCTAAGGCGTTATGGAAGCCCAGGTTGCTTTGATAGCAACCTTCAGCTCGTCTGCATTGTTGGTCTGGTGTCTCATCTTCGTCTTGACAATACCTCAGATTCTCTATGGGGTTTAGGTCAGGCGAGTTTGCTGGCCAATTAAGCACAGTGATACTGTGGTTATTAAACCAGGTATTGGTACTTTTGGCAGTGTGGACACGTGCCAAGTCCTGCTGGAAAATGAAATTTCCATCTCCAAAAAGCTTGACGGCAGAGGGAAACATGGAATGCTCTATATTTCCTGGTATTTGGTCTTGATAAAACACAGTGGATGTACACCGGCAGATCACTGATTGTGGAAACTTCACACTAGACCTCAAGCAGCTTGGATTCTGGCCTCTCCACTCTTCCTCCAGACTCAGGGACCTTGATATACAATTGAAATGCAAAATTTACTTTTATCTGAAAAACACACCTTGTACCACTGAGCAACAGTCCAGTTCTTCTCCTTGGCCCTGGTAACACACTTCTGGCGTTGTCTACTGGTCATGAGTGGCTTGACACAAGGAATGCAACAGTTGTAGCCAAGTCTTGGATACGTCTGTGTGGTGGCTCTTGAAGCACTGACTCCAGAAGCAGTCTACTCCTTGTGAATTGCCACCAAATTTTTGAATGGCCTTTTCTTAACAATCCTATCAAGGCTGCGGTTGCTTGTGCACCTTTTTCTACCACACTTTTTTCTTCCACTTAACTTCCCATTAATTAATATGCTTGGATACAGCACTCTGAACAGTCAACATCTTTAGCAATGACCTTTTGTGGCTTAACCTCCTTGCAGAATGTGTAAAAGACTGCCTTCTGGACATCTGTCAACTCAGCAGTCTTTCCCATGATTGTGTAGCCTACTGAACCAGACTAAGAGCCCATTTTAAACACTTATGAAGCCTTTTCAGGTGTTTTATGGTAGTTATTCTAATTTTTGGAGATAATGACTTTTCGGTTTTCATTGGCTATAAGGCATAATCATCAACATTAATAGAAATAAACACTTGAACTAGATTGCTCTGTTTGTAATGATTATATACGTTTCCCTTTTTGTATTGAATTACTGAAATAGAATATCATCAAAAGGTTAATGTAATTTATTGAGATGCACTTATATCTGTATCGTGTTTCTCCGAAAATAAGAGGGTCATATTTTCTTTCATCTGACACGTGGGCTAGGGTTTAAATCAACATTTATTCAGATGTAATCATATCACATTCTGGAACATCAACATAACTCCCCAAACCCTGTGTGTAACTTCACCTGAGTTCATTGAGGTTCCCCTGTGGCCAGGTTACCTGCAGTCACAGGTGGAGGCCCATGGGAACCTCCAGCTGTGGTCGCGGTTAACCTGAGTGATGTCACCACTCATCACATGGCTCACTGAGCCTCTGCCTGAATCTCACAGCGGGCAGTCATGTTATATGGCCGCTCAGAGTGAATTCAGATGTAGCAGAGCTGGAATCGTCATGGGATCTCATGTGGATTATATCAAACATGGGTATTTTTGGGGTTAATAGGGGTGTGAAAGAGGGTTTTTTTGTATTTTATTTCAAATAAAGGACTTTTTGGGTGTATTTATTTCTTTTACTTACAGATTACTGATGGGGGGGGGCTCAGACGTCTGCCATTACTAATCTAGGGCATGTTGGCAGCTGTGAGCTGACATTAACCCCTTATTACCGTGATTGCCACTGCACCAGGGCAATCGGGAAGAGGGGGGTAAGATGCTGGGGTTAATGAATGCGACAATCCTGGGTGGCTGCAAACCAATATTTTTATTTTCAGGGCCCCAATAAGCATGAGTCTCTTCAGCCTGAGAATTCCCAGCCCCAGCTGTCTTTATCTTGGCTGGGTATCAAAATTTCTAACAACAAAACTGCACCAAAAACTTCAGCGTGTGCATAAAGCCATAGATTCCTGCTTTAGAGTCATGCTTACAGGCCATTTTTACCATACTGTGAACATTAAAAAAAAAACAAAACAAAAAGTTATGGATCATGGAACAAAAGAGGGGATAAAAAAAACAAAACAAAAGTGCAAAAACAAAGTTCCCAAGCCATTATAAAGGTTAATGGGCTTTTTTGATATGAACACAATATTCTGTATGACTACAGTAGAAACTTCCTAGATGACATGAGTTTATCTTCATCATTAATAGACAACTTTAAAAGACTTAGGCTATGTGTCCATGGTAGAATGTACCTGCGGATTTTTCTGCATGAAAATCCGCGACTTTCGCGGCAAATCCGCACCTTATTTTTGCCGCGGATTTTGATGCGGATTTTTTTTTTTCCCATTCTATACCCAAAATCCACACCAAAATCCGCAACAATAATTGACATGCTGCAGATTTTTCCGGCTCAAAATCCGCGGCAAATCCGCCGCGGAAAAATCCGCAGCATGGACACAGCATTTCCAAAATGCCATTGAAATGGCTTGGAAGTGCCGCTGCTGCAGGTTTTCGGAAAATCCGTGGTAAATCCGTGGTAAATCCGCGGCAAAATCCGCAGCGTGGGCACATAGCCTTAGCAATGCTATATCACTGTTTAGCATCTAAAACAATTAAGAACACTCTTACAGGGGGTTTCCACTTTGGGAAATCCCTAACCAACCCCATTCTGGAACATCTCAACAGTTAATTTATGTGGAAACCAACTCAATTCTCCTGTATCGTCACTAAGTGTGAAATTAAACCCTTTATAATTCCTGTTCCGATAAATGAGCTGTCCATGTAATGCAGGAAAGGACAGGGAGCCACTATGTAACCTCTCTCCTGTAGCCAAGAGGTGAAGGTCCAAAATAGAGGGCTCTCTCCTAATTTAAAATGGCCTCACATAAGATATCAAAAAGACATTTCTAAGCTGAACTAGCTGTAAACACACTAGATACTGAGGCACGAGCTGATACAACAGACGCAGCAGATCTCAGTGACAGCGCTGTGCAGTAACATTCCTGACAATTCCCAATCTGGAATCCGCCCTCCTTCAGTAATCATCTACGTAACACAAGGCTCCAGTGCTCATTGCAATCATGTCAGGGCCTGATATTCTACTCCAATGCCTCCTTTCTGCCAGTACTGGTCCCTCTTCAGCTGCACTTCTGATGGCAGAGAAGTGCTCTGTAAGCAGGTCTAAAATTAAAGGCCGCACACTGATCTCCGGGCAGGATCTTCACATGGGATACACATTCAGGGTGACAATCTTCCTAGGCAATAACGCAATCATGGCCTGACTTTACATACAGATTACACTACAACCACTTCCTCCTACATCTTATACTACAAACCAATAGCATCACCAGTGTGACAGTGGCTTATGTGTCCATTTATGGCAATAATGACTACATGACACGGGCAGGGAAGGGACAGGCACACCCTCATACTTCAGCCTACAGAGCAGCAAACAGTAAGGATCAGGGGACAAAACCAGAGAAATAACTATATAATAACAGGATATAATAGACAGGTACAGGTGCCACCTTACAGCGCCTTCATTAGGTCCTGCCATACAGCGGTGCTCAATCAGTGGCAATGGTAGATGCAGAAATGCTGGGACGTGTGCTCCCTTGTTTGTCACACCTTTCAGGGGTTTTTTTTCCATTTAACAAATTTATGACAAAAAAAGCAACAGACATTAGATTGGCGATCTTCAGCTCATCCAAAACCTATGGCGGCTGCAAGACTTTCAGTTTTAGGCTGGACTCACACGAGCGTATGGCATCTGATGCGAGAGCATCGGATGCGATATGCTAATGTCCCCCGGCTCAGGCTCTGCTGCGAGCCGAGTGTCATGCGACTGTAACCCGATCTTGCGATCAGGTCACAGCTGTGAAGCTGAGTGCAGGCGCTGCGGAGGAGAGGGAGGGGTTAATCCTCCCATCTCCTCCACTGTCAGCCTGTGCGTAGATCGCACTGCACTGGGATAACATCCGAGTGCAGTCCGATGTATCTCTCGCATCCATTCACTTGAATGGGTGCGAGAGATACGGCGGTAGCAGCAAAACGCAGCATGCTGCCGCTTTTCTCGCATCCAGAATCTGGATGCGAGAAAAGCTGACTAACAGCTCAACCTCATTGCCTAACATTGGTCAGAGTGCAATGCGAGAATTTCTCGCATTGCACTCCTCCGATTTTCACGCTCGTGTGAGCGTACCCTTAGGGGAAACATTGGCTTGAAAATAATCATTTTCCACAGATCACACACTGTGCAGAACCTATGGGCACATTGGTCGTGGCAGAAAATTCACAGAAAGCAAAGCAAGATTGTATAGACACGACATGCAGGGAATACAAATAAACATTAGCTCTAAGGGGTGCTTCACACACAGCGAGCTCACTGCCGAGATCGCTGCTGAGTCACGTTTTTTGTGACGCAGCAGTGACCTCATTAGCGATCTCGCTGTGTGTGACAATGAGCAGCGATCTGGCCCCTGCTGCGAGATCGCTGCTCGTTACACACAGCCCTGGTTCGTTTTCTTCAAAGCCGCTCTCCCGCTGTGACACACAGATCGCTCTGTGTGACAGCGAGAGAGCGACAAATGAAGCGAGCAGGGAGCAGGAGCCGGCATCTGACAGCTGAGGTAAGCTGTATCCAAGATAAACATCGGGTAACCAAGGTGGTTACCCGATATTTACCTTAGTTACCAGCCTCTGCAGCTCTCACGCTGCCTGTGCTGCCGGCTCCGGCTCTCTGCACATGTAGCTGCATTACACATCGGGTTAATTAACCCGATGTGTACTGTAGCTATGGTAGGAGAGCAAGGAGCCAGCGCTCAGTGTGCGCGGCTCCCTGCACACACAGCTGTGCGCTGGTAACTAATGTAAACATCGGGTAACCATACCCGATGTTTACCTTAGTTACCAGTCTCCGCAGCTTCCAGACGGCAGCTCCGTGCAAGCGCAGCGTCGCTTGCACGTCGCTGCTGGCTGTTCACTGGTCGCTGGTGAGATCTGCCTGTTTGACAGCTCACCAGCGACCATGTAGCGATGCAGCAGCGATCCTGACCAGGTCAGATCGCTGGTCGGATCGCTGCTGCATCGCTAAGTGTGAAGGTACCCTAAGCCCTGTACAGTCCTGAAGGCAGTCTAGCCTTAAAGGCCCCGTCACACTAAGCAACATCGCTAGCAACATCGCTGCTAACGAACAACTTTTGTGACGTTGCTAGCGATGTTGCTGTGTGTGACATCCAGCAACAACCTGGCCCCTGCTGTGAGGTCGTTGGTTGTTGCTGAATGTCCTGGGCCATTTTTTAGTTGTTGCTGTCCCGCTGTGAAGCACAGATCGCTGTGTGTAACAGCGAGACAGCAACAACTAAATGTGCAGGCAGCAGGAGCCGGCTTCTGCGGAGGCTGGTAACCAATGTAAACATCGGGTAACCAAGAAGCCCTGTCCTTGGTTACCCGATATTTACCTTCGATACCAGCCTCTCTCACTGCCTGTGCTGCCGGCTCCTGCTCTGTGCACATGTAGCTAGCTGCAGGACACATCGGGTTAATTAACCTGATGTGTCCTGCAGCTAGGAGAGCAAGGAGCCAGCGCTAAGCATTGTGCGCTGCTCCCTGCTCTGTGCACATGTAGCTGCAGCACACATCAGGTAATTAACCCCATGTGTGCTGTAAGTAGGAGAGCAAGGAGCCAGCGCTCAGTGTGCGCTGCTCCCTGCAGCACACATTGGGTAATTAACCCGATGTGTGCTGTACTAGGAGAGCAGGGAGCCAGCGCTCAGTGTGCGCTGCTCCCTGCTCTCTGCACGTGTAGCTCCGTGCAGTGGTAACCAAGGTAAATATCGGGTTGGTTACCGATATTTACCTTAGTTACCAAGCGCAGCATCTTCCACGCGGCGCTGGGGGCTGGTCACTGGTTGCTGGTGAGCTCACCAGCAACTCGTGTAGCCACGCTCCAGCGATCCCTGCCAGGTCAGGTTGCTGGTGGGATCGCTGGAGCGTCGCAGTGTGACAGCTCACCAGCAACCTCCTAGCAACTTACCAGCGATCCCTATCGTTGTTGGGATCGCTGGTAAGTTGCTTAGTGTGACGGTACCTTTATGCTACTGAATCGTGATCCATTTAAGGTTGAATTAAAAGGAAATTCTCAGCAGGCTTTTTTTTCTTTTTACTATATAATCTGAGGGGAGCAAGAGGTAGGGGCTGAGACACTGAATTCAGGGTAGTGTCACTTATTAGGCTGTGTGCTGTTTCAATACAATGATTGTGTTATCAGCAGAAGATTATCAAGGCCCAGATTAGGCGCCAACTTGAGATCTGGCCCAAAACCACTTGCCCAGCACTGACTAGCAGCTTAGGGTACCTTCACACTTTAGCGATGCAGCAACGATCTGACCTGGTCAGGATCGCTGCTGCATCGCTACATGGTCGCTGGTGAGCTGTCAAACAGGCAGATCTCACCAGTGACCAGCCCCCAGCCAGCAGCGACGTGCAAGCGACGCTGCACTTGCACGGAGCCGGCGTCTGGAAGCTGCGGACACTGGTAACTAAAGATAAACATCGGGTATGGTTACCCGATGTTTAGCTTAGTTACCAGCGCACACTGCTTAGGTTAGTGTGTGCAGGGAGCAGGAGCCGGCACTGGCAGCTTGAGAGCTGCGGAGGCTGGTAACGAAGGTAAATATCGGGTAACCACCTTGGTTACCCGATGTTTACCTTGGTTATAGCTTACCGCAGGCTGTCAGACGCCGGCTCCTGCTCCCTTCACATTCAGGATTGTTGCTCTCTCGGTGTCATACACAGCGATGTGTGCTTATCAGCGGGAGAGCAACAATAAAAAAACGAACCAGGGCTGTGTGTAACGAGCAGCGATCTCACAGCAGGGGCCAGATCGCTGCTCAGTGTCACACACAGCGAGATCGCTAATGAGGTCACAAAAACCGTGACTCAGCAGCGATCTCGCTGTGTGTGAAGCACCCCTTACTATCAATATACAATAAATAGAGAAAGCTATGGTGTGGGCGGGGTTAGCTATCTGAGCTCTGCTACATATTACAACTAATACTTCTGATTGTGATAACTGCTGCACCCAGTAAAACTAAGTGATAGGAAAAGAGACCCTGATTCCAGCCCTAAGTTACGATACTCTAAGATGAGGTAGGAAAAACCTGGTGACACAACCTTTCAGAGCTTCACAGTACAAGTATGTACTACGAAGCATAGAGCGACCACGGGTTTCCTGATCCAACCAAGACTGCCACAAATTCCTATAAGGCTGCGGAGTTCAGGTCAGGAGACTACGGCTGTGCTGGGTATTGCAGTTCTTAATAGAACAGTGACCTTTAATCTGTGGGGCCAAACATTTGTTGTGATAGATACTAGTCTATGGGTCTACACCACGCTCAGCTGCCCTGTGCAACCCCAATAACATATAAAACAAAAAAAAAAAAAGGTATTCGTTACCTTTGATTTATCCAGTGCTATCATCCACTAACACAAGATGTGGATGCCGGCAGGTGGTTATGGCATTCTGTAACCTGGTCTATTCAGCAATGGAGCATCAATAGGGTTTGTAATCAACATTCAGTAACCAGCGGGGCATGTTGGCCATTCCTACTGATATCAGACATTTCCATGGTGTAAAGGGAATCTGTCAGCAGGTTTATTCTATGTAATCTCAGTACAGCATGAGGTTCAAGGTGAGACAGAATACAGCGATGTGTCACTTAGATTGTGTTGTTTTCTTACAATGATGCCAGGACTACAGCTCACATGAGCCCTGCTCCAGCCATGCCCCTTCCTCTAAGCTGCTCACTGTCTTTAGACAATGTATACAGAAAGCTGTGGTGTGGGCAGGGCAAGCTTTCTGAGCTCTGCTAAATCTAAGGGTTCGCTCACAAACACGGACGAGTACTATGATGTTTTATTGGATAGCACTCAGAACAATGTTATACTATGGGGTAGTGCTGATCTGTGATTTTTTTTCTCATGCCGATTTCAGCACGAGAAAACAATTATAGCATGCTGAGAGTGCCTCTGCAAATCGGATCACGTGCACCCATACAATTTAAGGGTGCGTGTCAAACATTGGACTGCACCTGATACAGAGACAGGCAATGGATAAAACGGAGAAACTAATCTCTCCATCTTCTCTGTACCTGAGATCCGATTCTTGCATGTGAGAGAATTGTATGGCAATGTAATAACGCTCAGCTCGCGCTCACAGCAGTCTTTGAGCAGAGTGTCATTAGCATATAGCACCGGATTATTTTGCATGAGATGCTGTACGCCAGTGTGACCTCAGGATAAGAACGGTCACAACTGCTGCACCCATTAAACTAACTGATATATGGTTGGATTTGGGGTCTCTTACTACATTATGCTGTTCTCAGATGAGGTAACGAAAATCTGCTGGCAGATTCCCTTTAACCCATTCACTTATGATGTACTAGTAAAACATAGGACGTGTCTCTTGCTTTCATGTGGGCTTGCCTGCAGAGCCATCAGCTTTCCCTGCACATGACAGCTGATCTGAGCAGCCAACATGTGAACCTAACAGCCTTGGATGGATCGGAGAACCACCTGTGGCTCTTAACCAGTTAAATCCCACTGGCAATCACTGACAGCGGGATTTAACACGCACTGGCGTCATTCCCCGCATTAATCGGCGGTCCCACGACATGATAGCGGGGCACTGATGGGTTATCATGACTGCCAGCGGTCAACTGATGACCCCTGTGTCTGTCTTTATAATCCTCCTGTGAACGCCAGCTGTGATCCACATTCATAGTGATTTCTGCTTTACAAAGAGGTGCTGAAGCACTATTATGCATTGCAGAAGCATCGGACGATCGCAGCTTCAAGTCCCCTAAGGGGACTAGTAAATACAATAAATAAATTAAAAAAAAAGGAAAAAAATAAAGTTTTTAAAAACATGAAAAAATCCACACAAGTTCAAATCACCCCTCTTTTGCCCCATTAAAACAAAAAATGCACATTTGATATCGTTGCTTTCAGACATGTCCGATCTTTCAAAATATAAAATAAAATTAATCCGATCACTTGACACCATAACAAAAAAAAAAAAAAGCCGGAATTATAATTTTTGGGTATAATTAAAAACATCAGCTTAGGACACAAAATATAAGCTGTCACATAGCCCTAGATCCCGAAAAATCAAAGCATTACGGTTCTCAAAAAAAGGCGCCAAGAGATTTAATTTATTTATTTTAACAAACTTCTGAATTTTTTTTTCACCACTTTTACTATATAGTGAACATGGTAACTAAAAGACCTCAAAAACTTGCAGAATTACACCTTCTTTCTGCAATGTACCAGCACTTGGATTTTTTTTCCTGTTTTCCAGTGCACTATATGGTAAAATGAATCGTGTTATTCAAAAGTACAACTCGTCCTGACAAAAACAAGCCCTCATTCAGCTATATTGATGGAAAAATAAACAAAGTTATGTATCTTGGAAGAAGGGCAAGAAAGAACTAAAGCGGGGGAAAAAAAAAAAAAAAAAAAAAAGTTAATGGTTGGTCTACACTTGTTTCTTTTAGACATACGCTAGTCCTTCCATTACACATTGAATGCAGTTTTCCAACTATGCTTCCAGTTACTCAAAGTTCATGTGTGTGGTGTGCTGCCATCCCAGAGCCTTGGGCTTTGCGACAATATGTACCTAGTTACCATGTGGGTAATCCCCAACCAACCTTTCCCCAAACTGCCTATATAGTCCATACCTTACATCATGACTAAAAGGTCACCCCTCCTCTAAGTGATCAGTTCAGTAACAGTGCAGGAGGTTTTTAAAGGGAATCTGTCCCCCTTTTGAGTTTTTTAAGTTATTAATATGGGCACACGGTGGCATAAAGGTGAAATTAGCTATACCTGTATGCCTCCTGGATGAGCGGTCATTTTGCAAAAATCCTCTCTTAGGCTAGGTTCGCACACTGCGTCTTTTTGACGCTGCGGTTTTGGCCGCTAAAAACGCACAAAAACGCACCTGCGTCGAAAAACGCATCAAAAAACGCATGCGTTTTTGCCGCGATTTGGTGCATTTTTGGCTGCGTTTTTGATCTCTGCGTTTTGCTGCGTTTTTCCAATGCATTGCATGGGGGGAAAACGCAGAAAAACGCAGGAAAGAACTGACATGTCCATTTTTTTTTTTTTAACTCAAAAACGCAGGTAAAAAAACAGATGTGTGCGGACAGCAAAAATGAAAACTCATAGACTTTGCTGGGGAAGCAAAGTCCTGCAGTTTTGAGGCCAAAAACGCACCCGAAAAACGTGCAAAAACGCCGCGAAAAACGCACTGTGCGCATATAGCCTTAAATCTTCTGGGCTATGGGGCATGTGCTGCCCATGAGATAAGTCTTCATTATATAGGATACCTCCTTCTCTTCTCTAGTGTATTCAGGTGTGCAGCCAGAAATCCAGCACATTCTGCCCACCATCCCTCCCCTGCACTATTCCGCCCTTCTGTAGGTACAGGCGCCGGGTGTCACTGCTACTTCACAGTCCAGTAGAGAGACCTCAGGCAGAATGCACATGCGCAGGATTTCCGGCTGTGCTCCTGACATCACAGAGACTCTGAAGAGAAGGGGAGGAAGAATCTGAAGACCGGAGGCAGGCTTATCTTCCAGGCAGCACATGGACCATGGCCCAGAAGATAGAAAATATAAAAGATGATTTTTTTTTGCCAAACAACCCCCCATCCAGGAGGTATACAGATATGGCTAATTTCATCGTTATGCTCTGCTACCTGTATGCAAATATTAATTAAAAAAAAAAAAAAAATCAGAAGGGTGACAGTGACAGATTCCCTTTAAGGACTATTACCAAAAAAGCACGTTACTGATATTATAGGAATAACACTAAGACACTTAAGGCTAAAAGCACCATACACAAAATATCAATGCCTGAAATGGCCGATATAGTCAGCAAGTTTGATAAGGACCTAGCCTGTCCAATATTGGACCGCAAATACTGTTGTTCTCGGCCAGATGAGCTGTCAGGTGGAAAAATGCTATTAACCTGCAGATTTGCTGTTAATCTGCAGGTTAATAGCATTATGAACCTGCCCAATGCCTGAATATTGAAAACCGCTGCCAGGAGGAAATTAACTTTAATCCTCTCAGCAGTGTTCCAGTTTCAGTCACAAAGGCGGTGCCATCAGGGGTTCAGTCACCGCTGTGTATGGAGAGAAGCTCAGCATTAAACCCAGCTGCCACAACTCTCCATACACAGAATGGCAACTGTACTGGCGCCATCCCAGTGACGGAAAGTGGAACGCTGCTGGGAGGATTAAAGTTAATTTCCTCCTGGCAGCAGGGTTTAGTGTTCAGGTGCCATGCTGGCTCAGAATGCAGTTAACCTGCAGATTAGCAACATATCTGCAGGTTAATAACATTTATCCAAGTGATAGGTGTCTTTTAAAGCATGACATCCCAAGACAAAAACGCATGAAGAAAAAAAAAAAATATTGACACAAGAAAATGCGTAAAAAAAACAAAACACAATCACACAAGTAGTGGGTGCAAAAATTCTGCAGCATTAAAAAGTCATCAAAAGCTCATAGTGGGAATGTGGCCATACTGGTCATGTCTGGCAGGGATAGTAGGGAATAACAGGGGTTGTCCAGGATGAGAAAAGAAAAGAAGGCTAAAGTCACTCAATGTGACAATCAATGTAATGTATGCAATGTATTGCCCACTCAATTGGGCAGTCACATGACTGTTTGCATGCGATTCTTATAATTGGGGTGATGTGCTAAATGAACCCTCCCCCACTTCCCCCAATAGAATCCAGAGCCTTCGTGACAGTGCGCACTGCACATAGTCCCAATTCAGCAATCTGGAAGTATAGAGTGCAGGCATCATGGAAAACACCTTTAAATGGACACTGTCACCAGGTTTTTGCCACCTGAAAGCAGCAGGATGAAAGAAAAGAGACCCCAATTCCAATGAGGTGTCACTTACTGGGCTGCACAGTGTAGTTTTTCTAAAATCACAGTTTAATTAGCAGATTACCATTAGATAACCATTATCATCAGCAGATGCATGAGCTGCTTATGACCCTGCTTTACATTCTAATAACTGCTAGACCCGCTGCAGAGAAAACAGTGACTTTATCAAAATGACAGCAAACAGCTCAGTAAGGGTGGTGTCACACACAGCGACGACGACAACGACGTCGCTGTTACATCACCATTTTCTGTGAAGTTGCAGCGACGTCCCGTCGCTGTCGCTGTGTGTGTCATCCAGCAACGAGCTGGCCCCTGCTGTGAGGTCGCCGATCGTTGCTGAATGTCCAGCTTCATTTTTTGGTCGTCACTCTCCCGCTGTGAGGCACACATCGCTGTGTGTGACAGCGAGAGAGCAACGAAATGATGTGAGCAGGGAGCAGGAGCCGGCGTCTGGCAGCCTGCGGTAAGCTGTAACCAAGGTAAACATCGGGTAACCAATAAGCCTTTTCCCTGGTTACCTGATATTTACCTTCGTTACCAGCGTCCGCCGCTCTCGCTGCCAGCGCCGGCTCCTGCTCTCTGCACATGTAGCTGCAGTACACATCGGGTAATTAACCCGATGTGTACTGTAGCTAGGAGTGCAGGGAGCCAACACCAAGCAGTGTGCGCGGCTCCCTGCACATGTAGCACAGTGACGCGTGTCGTTATGATCACTGCTGCTTCTGCTGTGTTTGACAGCTAAGCAGCGATCATAACAGCGATTTACAAGATCGCTGTTGCGTCACAGAAAATGGTGACGCGACGTCGTTGTCGCTATGTGTGAACCCAGCTTGAGGCTATGAACACACATCCGGCGCACTCCCGTAAAGTCTATACAGTACAGCGGCTGCGCGACAATCTCCGGTCACATGCTGTCATGTGACCAGGAAGTTGAAGCGCAGCCACTGTACTGTATAGACTGTACGGGAGTGCGCCGGATCCGACAAACGGCAGAAATGCCGGATGTGTGTTCGTAGCCTAAGTGACACGCTGGAATCAGGGTCTCTGCTACTACATTATGCTGCACTCAGATGGGGGAGCAAAAACCTAGTGACAGATTCCCTTTCAGTGTTAACAATGAGGGTGGTCTACAATATTCCTGTGCTAGGGCAGAGCTGCTTCTGCATACAAGAATCCAATCCCAAATGAAGTGGGGTTCCCGGATCTTAGCAGTACACACACGTTACAGAAAACCTGCTGGAAATGGAAAGCATATCTGCGGCATGTTTGTTCTTGGCTGGATTTTCACAGCAGATTTAACTCTATACATTGATTGGTAATGGAGTAGAGTAAAAAAAAAAAAAAAAAAAAAACAAAACCCCAATGTGGATATTTCTGTACATGTGACCAGATCCTCAGTGTGAAGATGGCCGTTGAGCTCCAAGCCTCTGATGGGTGATGTGTACAATCAAGCCCCTACGGTGGAGTCCAGACAGCAGTATCCACATGTGCCTACAGCCCAGAGCTTATAGTAAATTAATGGTGGGAAACAAACATGTGAATATGGTTTGTGAACATTTTAGTTTTCCCTGTGGGTTCTGGCCCTGGGTCAGTGCACATCAGATGTTCCTATTACAGCAAGGCCTGGACATATCCGCAGCCAGCAGTATTGGGCCTAGCCCATGGCTGTTTGTCGGGACACACACAGTGTAAATGTGCTGTTCTATAAAGTATAACCTGTCTAAAGTGAAATAAGCTAGTGAGAGCAGCGTGCCATGGCCCGTGTACGCTGGAGGTTAGGGGGTGCTCCAGGCTCTGGTGGGGTCCTGTAGGGACATAGCTTAGTGACTGGTCATGTGAGGTGACAAATACCGTACTCACATATAGCGCCATCGTATTCCACAGCACCTTACAGACATCAGTGTCCGCACAATCTTATCTGTATGTCATTGGAGTGTGGGAGGAATCCGGAGCACTCCGAGGAAACCCACGCAAACATGGGGAGAACATACAAACTCCTTACAGATGATGTCCTTGGGGGGATATGAGCCCAGGACCCCGCACTGCCCTCAGGGCCGCCATGTCATTACAGGTACCCCGAACATCACGCCAAGCAGAGGTCTGTCGCAGGGTGGAAAGCTGTAGTTTCCAGGGCACCTCACACCAGATATCGGGCAGCAGTGGGCAGTGCCAGGCACAGGGCAGACACCTACAGTGACCCAGGCACCTCATACCAGACAGTAGTGGGCAGTGCCAGGCACATGGCAGACACCTGCAGTCACCAGAGCACCTCACACAGGGCAGCAGTGGGCAGTGCCAGGCATTAGGGCAGACACCTGCAGTGACCCAGGCATCCCACCCCAGACACAGGATAGCAGTGGGCAGTGCCAGGGCAGACACCTGTAGTGACCGGGCACCTCACACCAGACAGGGTAGCAGTGGGCAGTGCCAGCCACAGGGCAGACACCTGCAGTGACCGGGCACCTCACACCAGATACTGGGCAGCAGTGGGCAGTGCCAGGCACAAGGCAGCCACCTACAGTGACCCAGGCACCTCACACCAGACACAGGGCAGCAGTGGGCAGTGCCAGGTACAAGGCAGACACCTGCAGTGACCCGGGCACCTCACACCAGACACAGGGCAGCAGTGGGCAGTGCCAGGCACAGGGAAGACACCTGCAGTGACCAGGATGCCTCACAGTGAGACAGGGCAGCAGTGGGCAGTACCAGGCACAGGGAAGACACCTGCTCTGTGCAGATGAGGAAGTTGTGCTGTCACTTGTGCCTGCACTTCCTGGCAGTAGCTGGCAGCCTGTGCCCACCGGCCATGCAGGCCCCGTTGTGCCCCGGTCTCCACCCTCCTGACTATTTTCGGCTCCGGCCGTACAAGGAGCGGATACACGGGCGGAGGAGGACGAGCCGCAGCTGAGCGGAGTCCGCCGCCCCGGAGCTGTCAGCCAGTCCTGGAGTCACCTGCTAACCCGGCCCATTAACGGCCTCACAAGCGGCCTATAAACAGCGCCCCCAGCAGCCCGGCCTGAGAACCTGCACGGCAGCCCCCGGACAATGGTGATAAAGAGCACCGGCCGCCCGCACACAGCACAGCACCAACCTTGTCCTCATCGGACAGCTGATCGTCCACGTCCGCCATTTTCTTCACCCCCTTTTCCTGAATGACGGTGCGCGCCCAGTGGGCGGAGCCTGACGTCACAGGACGGCTTGGAGTGAGGCGGGAGCGCGCGCCCAGTCACGTGTGACTTACGTACAGCATCTGTATGAGAGAGGTCTGCCTGCGCCCTACTGCGTGGATACCGGGGTCACCAGGGGCTGTAGATGCAAAAAAAGGGGGCCTCCTACAGACGCCCACAATATCCCAGAGATCCCCCTTATTATAGACCCCGACAATATCCCAGGAAGCCCCCTTATTACAGACGCCCACAATAGCCCCGTTATTACAGACGCCCAGGAAGCCCCCTTATTACAGACGCCCACAATATCCCAGGAAGCCCTCTTATTACAGACGCCCACAATATCCCAGAGAGCCCCCTTATTACAGACGTCCACAATATCCCAAGAAGCCCCCTTACTATAGACGTCCATAATATCCCAGAGAGCCACCTTATTACAGATGCCCACAATACCCCAGGAAACCCCCTTATCACAGACGTCCACAATACCCCAGGAAGCCCTCTTATTACAGACGCCCACAATACCCAGGAAACCCCCTTATTACAGAGGCTTACAATATCCCAGGAAGCCCCCTTATCCCCTTATTACAGACGCCCACAATATCCCAGAGAGCCCCCTTATTACAGACGTCCACAATATCCCAGGAAGCCCCCTTATTACAGACTCCCATAATATCCCAGAAAGCCACCTTATTACAGATGCCCACAATACCCCAGGAAACCCCCTTATCACAGACGTCCACAATACCCCAGGAAGCCCTCCTATTACAGACGCCCACAATATCCCAGGAAGCCCCCTTATTACAGACGCCCACAATAGCCCAGGAAGCCCCCTTATTACAGATGCCCACAATAGCCCAGGAAGCCCCCTTATTACAGACACCCACAATAGCCCAGGAAACCCCCTTATTACAGACGCCCACAATATCCCAGAGAGCCCCCTTATTATAGACCCCCACAATATCCCAGGAAGCCCCATTATTACAGACGCCCACAATAGCCCAGGAAGCCTCCTTATTACAGACGTCCACAATAGCCCAGGAAGCCCCCTTATTACAGACGCCCACAATAGCCCAGGAAGCCCGCTTATTACAGATGCCCACAATAGCCCAGGAAGCCCCCTTATTACAGATGCCCACAATATCCCAGAGAGCCCCCTTATTACAGACGTCCACAATATCCCAGGAAGCCCCCTTATTATAGACGCCCACAATATCCCAGGAAGCCCCCTTATTACAGACGCCCAAAAAAATCCCAGGAAGCTACCTTATTAAGGATGCCCACAATACCCCAGGAAGCCCCCTTTTTACAGACTGCCGCAATATCCCAGGAAGCCCTCTTATTATGGACCCCCATAATATCCCAGGGAGCCACCATATTACATACACCCACAATACACCAGGAAGCCCCCTTATTACAGACGCTCAACATACCCCAGGAAGCCACCTTATTACAGATGCCCACAATATCACAGAGATCCCCCTTATTACAGATGCCCACAATACCCTAGGAGCCACCTTATTAGAGACACCCAAAATATCCCAGAAAGCCCCTTTATTACAGACTCCCACAATATCCCAGGAAGCCACCTTATTACAGACGCCCACAATATCCCAGGAAGCCACCTTATTACAGACTCCCACAATACCCCAGGAAGCCCCCTTATTACACCCCCCCACAATACCCCAGGAAGCCCCCTTATTATGGACCCCCCCCAATATTCCAGGGAGCCACCGTATTACAGACGCCCACAATATTCCAGGAAGCCCCCTTATTATAGACGCCTAAAAAAATCCCAGGAAGCTACCTTATTAAGGATGCCCACAATACCCCAGGAAGCCCCCTTTTTACAGACTGCCGCAATATCCCAGGAAGCCCTCTTATTATGGACCCCCATAATATCCAGGGAGCCACCATATTACATTCACCCACAATACACCAGGAAGCCCCCTTATTACAGACGCTCAACATACCCCAGGAAGCCACCTTATTACAGATGCCCACAATATCACAGAGATCCCCCTTATTACAGATGCCCACAATACCCTAGGAGCCACCTTATTAGAGACACCCAAAATATCCCAGAAAGCCCCTTTATTACAGACTCCCACAATATCCCAGGAAGCCACCTTATTACAGACGCCCACAATATCCCAGGAAGCCACCTTATTACAGAGTCCCACAATACCCCAGGAAGCCCCCTTATTACACACCCCCACAATACCCCAGGAAGCCCCCTTATTATGGACCCCCCAATATTCCAGGGAGCCACCGTATTACAGACGCCCACAATATTCCAGGAAGCCCCCTTATTATAGACGCCTAAAAAAATCCCAGGAAGCTACCTTATTAAGGATGCCCACAATACCCCAGGAAGCCCCCTTTTTACAGACTGCCGCAATATCCCAGGAAGCCCTCTTATTATGGACCCCCATAATATCCCAGGGAGCCACCATATTACATACACCCACAATACACCAGGAAGCCCCCTTATTACAGATGCTCAACATACCCGAGGAAGCCACCTTATTACAGATGCCCACAATATTACAGAGATCCCCCTTATTACAGATGCCCACAATACCCTAGGAGCCACCTTATTAGAGACACCCAAAATATCCCAGAAAGCCCCTTTATTACAGACTCCCACAATATCCCAGGAAGTCACCTTATTACAGACGCCCACAATATCCCAGGAAGCCACCTTATTACAGACTCCCACAATACCCCAGGAAGCCCCCTTATTACACACCCCCACAATACCCCAGGAAGCCCCCTTATTATGGACCCCCCAATATTCCAGGGAGCCACCGTATTACAGACGCCCACAATATTCCAGGAAGCCCCCTTATTATAGACGCCTAAAAAAATCCCAGGAAGCTACCTTATTAAGGATGCCCACAATACCCCAGGAAGCCCCCTTTTTACAGACTGCCGCAATATCCCAGGAAGCCCTCTTATTATGGACCCCCATAATATCCCAGGGAGCCACCATATTACATACACCCACAATACACCAGGAAGCCCCCTTATTACAGATGCTCAACATACCCGAGGAAGCCACCTTATTACAGATGCCCACAATATTACAGAGATCCCCCTTATTACAGATGCCCACAATACCCTAGGAGCCACCTTATTAGAGACACCCACAATATCCCAGAAAGCCCCTTTATTACAGACTCCCACAATACCCCAGGAAGACCCCTTATTACACACCCCCAAAATACCCCAGGAAGCCCCCTTATTATGGACCCCCCCAATATTCCACGGAGCCACCGTATTACAGACGCCCACAATATTCCAGGAAGCCCCCTTATTACAGACGCCCAAAAAAATCCCAGGAAGCTACCTTATTAAGGATGCCCACAATATCCCAGGAAGCCACCTGTCAGTGTTCCGGGGTTTCCAGGTTGCTTCTGATTTTGCCCTTGGTTAAAATAGAGTTTCTATGCTATGTGACCTACTTCCGGTTCATCTGTATAAAAGCCCACCCATAAGCTTAGTCTAGTTGCTTGAGTATACTGCTTCCTGTCTGCTCTTGCTCAGCTGCTCTCGTTACCTGGTTGCCTTTCCGGATCCTTGTGAATTACCCGTGGCTTCCTTGTCAGGCTGGTCTCAGGTGAACTCCTGGCAGTATTGCTTCTACCAGCGGCTGGACGTCCCAAGTGTATGTAAGCAATACTACCAGATAACTATATTGTGACTGTCTTCCCAGAACTAAAGATATGTTTGGACTTATTGAACTTTGCCAGGACTAATTGATACCTTATTCCTGTGGACTAAAACCAGGGACTTATCACCCGGTCACACCGGTGTGAGGATTTGTGCCACGAACTTTGTTCATTCGGATCTACGTTATCTGGACTGCTTATTTTCCTGACTATATTCGTAAGGACTGTGCTCAGCGACATATACCGTTTTTGTGTTATGTTTCTGTGTGTTATATACTGGGTACATATTGTTGGCTGTGTATTATATAAATTCCTTGCACCAAGAACCCGCTTCTGCTCTTCATTGCCCTAAGCGATAAGAATCTTCAAGTTCATACAATAGTATTACACCACCTTATTACAGACGCCCACAATATCCCAGGAAGCTACCTTATTACAGACGCCCACAATATCACAGGGAGCAAATTTCCCACTGTCACACTTGGTACAGGGAAGTAGCAAGCAAAATAAAAGTGAAACCCTTTGCCTTGGGAAGATGGGGACTCCTGACCAAATCTACTGCTGATCCATCACCAGTCCAGATAGGTGTGGAACCTATGTGCCAAGCCGGATACCTGACCTGGTATCCCTAGTGCTGAGCCCTAAATAGGGAATCGATGGAATGAGCTCTTTGTCAACCCCACTAAACACTAAAGATAACACAGGAGCGACACACAGAGAAAATGCATGAACTACTTATCTACATATGACACAGGTAAAGATTCAGCAAAGCTTTCAACAACAACACCACAGAGGCGTGCAAGCCACCTGCTTGTAACCAAGGCATGAATGAACTGAAAATCAGCACCAGTCCAAGGAACAAAGGAGTAGATAAGCACGAAGATAATGCTAATGAACAGCAGCTGGGTGGCAAGCTCCTGCTTGGCCCAAAAGAGGGAGAGGTGAATCCAGCAGGAAAGCTACCTATACCAATGAATACTGACAGCAGGAAAAATGGAAAATCAGGTAGCATTCTGAGCAGCCAGATGCCGTGACTTTCGATGGTCAGAAACCACATGATTATATGTCACTTGTGACACACCTGAGACGGTACCCCCCTTTCTACGAGTGGTCTCAGGGTCAGGCCTATCTGGATGGGCAGCATGTAATGAATGAACCAGTCTTGTGGCATTCACATCCAATGCTGGGACCCACATCCTTGCCTCTGGTCCGTAACCCCTCCAGTGCACCAAGTATTGAAGGGAACGACATACAAAATGAGAGTCAACAATTTTAGCTATTTGAAACTTCAAGTTAACATCAACCATGGTTGGGGCCGAGGGCAAGGGGAATGGCTCCAAAGGTACCTCATATTTTTTGAGCAGTGCCGTGTGGAACACATTGTGGATCTTAAGAGCCTGAGGTAACTCTAGACAAAATGCTCCTGGGTTAATCTGGGTATGGTAGTGCCCGCTCATCACTAGTTATGAGTAGTGAACACCCGAGCAGTTATTTTATAGGGACCAATAAACCTAAGCCCCAGCTTGCAGGAATTAATTTTGAACTTTATGTTCCTGTAGACAACCACACATAATCATTCACACTTGGGTCCGGACCAGGCAAGTGGTTTTTGTCAGCCATATGTTTGTATCTGTCTCCCATGTGCTTCAAATTACTCAGAACCCCTTGCCATACTGAAGAGAGCGATGAGGCAGAACGCTCCTCAGGAATTTCTGAAGCAACCCTACTACTAAAGGTATCAAATTGTGGATGAAAACCGTATGCACCAAAGAATGATGACTTTCTGGTAGACTCCTGGTGACGATTATTTAAAGCAAATTTGGTCAATGGTAAATGAAATGCCCAATCCTCCTGGTTCTTGGAGACAAAGCACCTAAGGTAAGTTTCCAATATTTTGATTTTTGCACTCTGTTTGCCATTCAACTGAGGATGGAAGGCAGAAGAGAATGACAGCTGTACACCCAGTCGAGCACAAAATGTTTTCCAAAATTTGAAAGCAAACTGGGTTCCTTAATCTGAGACCACATTGGAAGGAACCCCGTGAAGCTTCACGATCTGATTGATGAACACCTGACCCAGAGTCTTGGCATTCAGAAGTGCCAGTAACGCGATGAAATGCATCATCTTACTGAACATATCCACAACCAAAAAAACCACAGTGTTTCCCGAAGACAAAGGTAGGTCAGCAATGAACTCCATGACTAAATGCATCCATGGTCTAATCGGGATAGCTAATAGCCAGAGAGATACCGATGGACAGGTATGAGTTACCTTGGAATATGCGCAAATACTACAAGCAGACACATAGTTAACCACATACTGGTGCAATCTCGGTCACCAAAAATGATGAGACAAAAGGGCCAAGGATGCTTTACTACCTGGATGACCCGCAAGTACAGAATTATGATGTTCCCCAATTAGTTTACGATGCAAATTGGGTAGCACAAACAACTTCCCTGAAGGGCAAGAGGCCGGGGCGTCCCCTTGATACTCCAACACTTCCCCCTCCAGGTCTGGGCACAAGGTCGAAAGGAACCCTTATGCAAAATGGGTACCGGGTTCACATGATCACTACCTCCAGGATAATGCATCTGCTTTGATGTTTTTAATCCCTAGATGATAAATGACAGTAACATTAAACCTGGTAAAAAACAAAGAATATCTAGCCTGCCTGGGATTGAGACGTTGTGATACCAATGTGATATGACTGGAGAATGAGTATGATTAGATAGGAATCATAATCAAAAGATAGTGATCACAGGTATTATTTGATCCATCCAATACTCAGTATCAAAGAGGTGTCCTCTGGTTGAACCTATTTCACCATGACCAAAGCGTACGTGTTAGCAGATCTTGAACAAACCACGATTATGAGGAAGTAACGTTTACAGTTCAACAGTCAGGAAACTCGTGGTTAGTTGACAACAGGTGTAAGGAAACTGGCATGTAAAATTCACGGCTCCTTGCAATATCTCAAGGAAACTGGTCGGCTAGTGGTTAACTGGCAAAATGTGCAGGAAGCTACTGGTGCCCACAGCAGCTTGTGGTCAAGTTACATGAACATGACTCAGCTGTCACATGCTGGTCACCAATTCACCACTCAGTGCACACGACGTACAAAGTTTCCTATAAAAATACCGGACTCACTTAATGAGATGGGTACATTTCCACGACGCTCAAGTGGACGCACTGTTCCTGTGATGCAGATGCCATGTTGTTTCCTTCTCACTAATCGAGTCCCTCCGATGAGAAAGGCGTGGTACAACATACGGTAATGTTGATGCATATTTCTGTTATTGTATAGGATTCTATGACTATAAAGTAGTTCTAATGCCTATGTACCATTTATTATTCATGTGCTATTAAAATAAATAGTATCTTGCTATAAAGAATCTTAGTATTCATGCCTGATTAGGATATCAGTGAGTGCTTCATAAGTACGGGCTTTCAGCCCCCTTTTTAGGAGAATTTAGCAAGACATACATTGGCGTAGTCGGCAGGATTACTTCTATAAGAAGTAATTAAATGAATTTTTGTAATTTAAAAATTGAAAACATATATTTGGCAAATTTCCACATTTTTTTTTAAATCTTTTTGCATAGTGTCAAAATGTTCAGAAAACATAAGAATAATGTTAAGGAGGTTGTTGTGGAGATCCCCGGCTGGACTGAGGCTCCCTACAATCTTATAGCACATGAATTGGTCACTTGTGGATTGGCAGAACAATGGCAGCATAAGCTTAAGGGTTGTGAACCTACTGATGTGAATGTACTCAGTAGTGTCCCTGTGAAAGCAGGTGATGTCAAGGGTTGTGAACCTACTGATGTTGTGAATGTACTCAGTAGTGTCCCTGTGAAAGCAGGTGATGTCAAGGGTTGTGAACCTACTCATGTTGTGAATGTACTCAGTAGTGTCCCTGTGAAAGCAGGTGATGTCAAGGGTAGTGAACCTACTGATGTTGTGAATGTACTCAGTAGTGTCCCTGTGAAAGCAGGTGATGTACTGTCTTTAGGACGGCGCATCTGGATTTTGGCAAGTGCATATCGCGCGATGCATGAGCGTAATGTAAAGATGCAGAAGAAATGTTCCCAGATGGAACAAAAGATGATAGAATTAGGTGGCCAGAAAACAGTTCTGGAATGTAATGCCCGACTGTTGAAGGAAGAATCCCCGGTCAAGTGGGGGAAAGCATATGAAGATTTAACCAAACAACAACAAACATATGCATGGTTCACAGACGGATCGGCTCATTATGTGAGCGGGAAAAAGTTGTGGAAAAGTGTTGCATATAATCACAGATTGGAAAAATTTCTGTCAATAGAAGGGGAAGGCAAAAGTAGCCAATATGCATAACTCTATGCCATATTCTTGGCATTATCTTTTGAACAGGGAAAAGAGTGTCATCTTTATATCGATTCTTGGTCAAAAAACACAAATGGTTAATTCATGGAAAAGAGATTTGGGGTAAGGAAGTGTGGCAAGACATTGAAGAGATTCAATCTACCAAGACCACTGTATTTCATGTCGATGCTCATTTCCCTACTAACTCACTTGAACGTTTGTTTAATTCAGAAGCAGATAAAGCAGCAGCCATCAGACAAATCAGTCCAACAGTTGACAAGGAAAAAAGAGGCATATTTGCAAGGTACAGCTGTTTGGGCACACCAGAAAGAGCGACACCTTATTCAGCAGGTTTAGACCTCAGTACATTGGAAACTGTCATGGTACCCTCAGGTAAGGTAAAACCAATTTCAACAGGATTGGGTTACCAGATTCCAAAGGATCATTATGGTCAAATAGCCACTTGTTCTAGTCTAGCGTTAAAAGGAGCATAGTTGTGGGAGGGGTAATAGATGCAGATTATCAGAAAGAAATCAAGGTACTGATGCTAAATTTGGGAAATTAACCTTTGATCTTGGTGAAACACCAGAAGGTGGCTCAGATGTTGATAATTCCAGTAAACTTGTATAAGATAAGAGAAGGAACTGCCCCGGCAGAATTAACAATACAGGGTACTAAAGGTTTTGGATCCTCTAATATTACAAATGTAGGAACAAAAATATGGATTCAAAACCTCCAAGGACCGCCCTTAGAGGCAGAGGTAATAGCAATCGGAAAAGATTGTACTCTTCTGATAATGAGACCAGGAGTGGAGAAGTGGGAATATGTTCCACAAGAAAAATGTTATTTACGAGAATAATAGTGTATCTCTATTTGCAGATGGTGTTGTAAATAAGCGGAATCCATTTTATCGGTACTGTGAAGAGCTCGATAGTGATGAGATGGAAAAATTCCTGTGTTTGATGTTTGCCTCTTTGGTCGTTGGATGGACAAGTCTACATCAGGAGGAACCTATGGCAAATAAATTTCTGATGCACCATCACATTTTAACTGATGCGCTGAACAGTAGTCAACACAGATTGTTGGATCTGTACACATTCTCCAGTTACAACCACCAGTATCCCTTATCTGGCTACCCCGGTATCAATGGAGGAAATCTTAAAGTGGAAAAGTTGTTCTGATCATCTTGCTGATAAAGACACTCGAAATGTTCGTCTATGGAATACTACAGTACCCATTCCCGTAGTGTGATGGCTCAATCTTCCATGGTGGCAAGGCAATTTGAGTGGAACAGTCACCAATTTACAATATCTGACTTTTAAGGGAGGACTTTGGGTACCAAGAATGGACTGACTAACCTGGGATTCATCCCTATGGAGAATATAAAAATAAGTTTTGGGACAGCTATAAATACTGTAGATGCTTTTAAACACAGCTTAGTGAAAAGGACAATTCATGATATGTTATGGCCTTATGCCAATATATTAATAAATGGCACTAGTGAAACTTGTAGTAACATATTGGGAAATTTAATGTGTAATCATTCCTCTGAATATTGAGCAAATGCCAAAACACATGATATTCAAGGGAGCTTTTCAGATAATATTGTTTTTAGTTTTAATATACATAGTAGTGAAAGTGATTATATTTATGATTCAACGTTTATTTAAACAAACCAAGAAAACAAAATTTATGGCAAACGATGCCTCTTTGTCATGGTATGGTGTATTCCGAGTGATCTTCCTCTAGTGGAATACTGATGATGGAAAATAATCCCTGGGATCAAGGACCGATTGTGATACCAATGTGATATGACTGAAGAATGAGTGTGAATAGATAGGAATCATAATCAAAAGATAGTGATCACAGGTATTATTTGATCCATCCAATACTCAGAATCAAAGAGGTGTCCTCTGGTTGAAGCTATTTCACCATGACCAAAGCGTACGTGTTAGCAGATCTTGAACAAACCACAATTATGAGGAAGTAACGTTTACAGTTCAACAGTCAGGAAACTCGTGGCTAGGTGACAACAGGTGTAAGGAAACTGGCATGTAAAATTCACGGCTCCTTGCAATATCTCCAGGAAACTGTGGTCGGCCAGTGGTCAACTGGCAAAATGTGCAGGAAGCTACTGGTGCCCACAGCAGCTTGTGGTCAAGTTACATGAACATGACTCAGCTGTCACATGCTGGTCACCAATTCACCATTCAGTGCACACGAGGTACAAAGTTTCCTATAAAAATACCGGACTCGCTTAATGAGATGGGTACATTTCCAGGACGCTCAAGTGGACGCACTGTTCCTGTGATGCAGATGCCATGTTGTTTCCTTCTCACTAATCGAGTCCCTCCGATGAGAAAGGCGTGCTACAACATACGGTAATGTTGATGCATATTTCTGTTATTGTATAGGATTCTATGACTATAAAGTAGTTCTAATGCCTATGTACCATTGATTATTCATGTGCTATTAAAATAAATAGTATCTTGCTATAAAGAATATTAGTATTTGTGCCTGATTAGGATATCAGTGAGCACTTCGTAAGTACGGGCTTTCAGCCCCCTTTTTAGGAAAATTTAGCAAGACAGACATTTGGCAGACTCAAGATATGACAGGTTTTTATGGTCTGTGATTACTGTAATGGGATGAACTGCCCCCTCCAGCTAATGATGCCATTCCTCGAAAGATAGCTTAATCGCCAAGAGCTCTCTGTTACCAACATTATAGTTTTTCTCAGCTGAGGACAATTTCTTGGAAAAGAAAGTAAAAGGATGCAACTTACCAGGAGACAGACCTTGTGACAACACAGCAGAAACTGCCACCTCAGATGCATCGACCTCCAAGATAAAAATCTGCAAAACATCAGAAAGACTAAAGGCCCTGTCACACACAGTGATAAATCTGCAACAGATCTGTGGTTGCAGTGAAATTGTGGACAATCAGTGCCAGGTTTGTGGCTGTGTACAAATGGAACAATATGTCCATGATTTCACTGCAACCACAGATCTGCCAAAGATTTATCTCTGTGTGTGACGTGGCCTTTAGTATAGTTGCTGTGAAAAAAAACATCTTTTTAAAGAGGAAAAAGCCTGCTGGGTGGAATCTGACCATTTAGAGAAATGTGTCCCTTTTTTTGTCATGTCAGTGAGAGGCTTTACAATTACTGAAAAGTTCTTAATACATTTCTGACAAAAGTTGGCAAATCCTAGAAAGTGCTGTTACACTTCTCAGGATTCATCCGAAAACGTGAAGACGACAATAAGTACCCCAAAAATTGTACCCCTTGGACAGCAATAACACTCTTCTCCAGTTTGTGATACAGTTTATCTCTTAAAATCTGTAATAGCTGTTTTACATGTATCCAAGGCTACTTTCACACTTGCGTTGTGCGGCATCCGTTGCGATCCGCCGTCTTGAGGAATTACGGTAACCGTTGCAGTAATCCGTTTATTCCTCATAGGCTTCTATTAAGGGCGGATTGCAATGGATGGTCTTGCGTTGCATCCGCCCTGCGGCACATCAGTCTGTGTCTGTGCAAAATTTCATGATTGTACATTCCATGATTTGAATTCCTTTAGCGGACATACACACACACACATACATAAATACATACATACACTCAGCTTTATATAATAGACTCGCTGTAGTACCCGGGCGTTGCCCGGGATAGTAACTGTCTCTCTGTCTCTCTCCCAGTCTCTGTCTGTGTGTCGCTGTCTGTCTGTCTCTCTGTCTCTTTCCTTGTCTGTCTGTGTCTGTCTCTGTCAGTCTGTTTCTATCTCTCTGTCTGTATTTGTATCAGTCTAGGAAACAAAGAGTAGTCATAAATGGTACATTCTCTAAATGGGCTAGAGACAGCAGTGGGGTGCCGCAGCGATCTGTGCTAGGACCGATTCTTTTTAATCTCTTTATTAATGGCCTTGTGGATGGGATTGATAGTAAAGTGTCAGTCTTTGCTGATGACACCAAACTATGTAGGATATTAAAAACTGACCTTGATAGTACAATATTACAAAAAGATCTGGATAAGATGTCAGAATGGGCAGATACTTGGCAAATGAGATTTAATGTTGATAAATGTAATGTAATGCACCTAGGGCGGAGTAATCCTATAACTGTGTATACATTAAATGGAAGTAAACTCGGGACTACAGAACAGGAGAAGGACTTGGGTATTCGTATTACAAATAAGCTGAGCAGCAGTACTCAATGGCAAGCAGCAGCTGCTAAAGCAAACAAAATTTTAGGGTGTATAAATAGATTAGATCCCGTGATCCCAATGTATTGTTACCCCTCTATAAATCACTTGAAAAGCCACATCTGGAATATGGGATCCCGTTTTGGGCTCCACATTTTAAAAAGGACATTCAGAAGTTAGAGTCAGTTCAAAGGCTGCTAACTAGACTACTACAAGAAATGGAAGGCCTCCCATATGATGACAGGTTGAAAAAGTTAGATTTGTTTAGCTTAGAAAAAAGATCTCAGAGGAGATCTCATTTATTTGTATAAATACACGTATGGTTAATATAAAGGACTGGCACATGACTTATTTCTTCCAAAGACAATACTAAGGACCAGGGGGCACACACAGCGAGTGGAAGAAAAGTGATTCCGGCAGCTAAATAGGAAAGGGTTCTTTACAGTTGGAGCAGTTATACTGTGGAATGCCCTACCACAAGAGGTAGTAATGGCAGATACTATAACAGCTTTTAAAAAGGGCTGGATGATTTCCTCAGTACACACAACATTGTTGGTTAAATATGACTTAGTGACCAAATGTAGAACTGGTGGAGGAAGGTTGAACTAGATGGACTTAGGTCTTTTTTCAACCTAAGTAACTATGTAACTATCTGTCTCCATCTCTGTGTCTGTCTGTCTCTTTCTATCTTTGTGTCTGTCTCTATGAGTGTGTCTGTCTGTTTCTCTCTTTCTCCGTCTGTCTCTTTCCCGTCTTTCCAGGTCTGTCTCATTCCAGGTCTGTCTCTTTCCACATCTGTCTCTTTCTAGGTCTGTCTTTCTAGGTCTGTCTCTTTGCCGGGCTGTCTCTTTGCCGGGCTGTCTCTTTGCCGGGCTGTTTCTTTGCCGGGCTGTCTCTTTCCAGGTCTGTCTCTTTCCAGGTCTGTCTCTTTCCAGGTCTGTCTCTTTCCAGGTCTGTCTCTTTCCAGGTCTGTCTTTTTCCAGGTCTGTCTCTTTCCAGGTCTGTCTCTTTCCAGGTCTGTCTCTTTGCCCATCTGTCTCTCTCCAGGGCTGTCCCTTTGCCCGGTTGTCTCTTTGCCCGGTTGTCTCTTTGCCGGGCTGTCTCTCATCATTACAAGTTGGAAAAACTTTGAAAGTGTCCCCAAGTGCAGTGGCAAAAATCATCAAACGCTACAAAGGAACTAGCTCACATGAGGACCGCCCTAGGAAAGGAAGACCAAGAGTCACCTCTGCTGCGGAGGATAAGTTTATTCGAGTCACCAGCCTGAGAAATCGCAGGTTAACAGCAGCTCAGATTAGAGACCAGGTCAATGCCACACAGAGTTCTAGCAGCAGATACATCTCTAGAACAACTGTTAAGAGGAAACTTTGTGCAGCAGGCCTTCATGGTAAATAGCTGCTAGGAAACCACTGCTAAGGACAGGCAACAAGCAGAAGAGACTTGTTTGGGCTAAAGAACACAAGGAATGAACATTAGACCAGTGGAAATCTGTGCTTTGGTCTGATGAGTCCAAATGTGAGCTCTTTGGATCCAACCACCGTGTCTTTGTGCGATGCAGAAAAGGTGAACGGATGGACTCTACATGCCTGGTTCCCACCATGAAGCATGGAGGAGGTGTGATGTTGTGGGGGTGCTTTGCTGGTGACACTGTTGGGGATTTATTCAAAATTGAAGGCATACTGAACCAGCATGGCTACCACAGCATCTTGCAGCGGCATGCTATTCCATCCGGTTTGTGTTTAGTTGGACCATCATTTATTTTTCAACAGGTCAATGACCCCAAACACACCTCCAGGCTGTGTAAGGGCTATTTGACTAAGAAGGAGAGTTATGGGATGCTACGCCAGATGACCTGGCCTCCACAGTCACCAGACCTGAACCCAATCGAGATGGTTTGGGGTGAGCTAGACCGCAGAGTGAGGGCAAAAGGGCCAACAAGTGCTAAGCATCTCTGGGGACTTCTTCAAGACTGTTGGAAGACCATTTCCGGTGACTACCTCTTGAAGCTCTCATCAAGAGAATGCCAAGAGTTTGCAAAGCAGTAATCAAAGCAAAAGGTGGCTACTTTGAAGAACCTAGAATATAAGACATTTTCATTTGTTTCACACTTTTTTGTTAAGTATTTGATTCCACATGTGATAATTCATAGTTTTGATGCCTTCAATTGGAATCTACAATTTTCAGAGTCATGAAAATAAAGCAAACTCTTTGAATGAGAAAGTGTGTCCAAACTTTTGGTCTATACTGTATATGATGAGCTACGCTGTCATCCAGGTAAATTCATGGACTACTGATGTATGTCTATCGCGATTTTCAATAAGTTGTTGGACTTGATTCGGCCACCTTCCATGACGCTAACATGCAATGGTGTATTTCAGGAGAAGAAGAGGAAAAACAATCAGACGTCCATTAGGTGAAAAAAGGAGTTTTTTATTGAACAGTGCTAGAGGTGGACACACAGGTAAAGGTTAAAACAACAACCAAGGACAACCGGCAATATGACACTCACAATTGGTAAATGCGTGACTTAAGTATACACCATATACATATTTTACAGTTTGTAAATTAATATATATATATAACATTGGATTCATGGTGTAGAAAAAAGCAATCTGGAGAAGATATCTGCATGAGCTGGACTCCTGGTTAGTTAGACGTTTATGGATCAAACACAATTACATATTCTTGCTGTATTAGCCAATAGATAGCCTATCTAACAAAAATGGAGGAGTCTACAACCACATATATAATAAGATCCACTCCCTCAATGGCAGCCTATGTGGCTGATATTAATACTGGCAAAGGTCAGGCATGAACAACGTGGGAATGTACATACAATCCGCTATATGAATTACAAGAATTCACCTCTAATAGATATGGAGTGAGAGCGATTCCATGTGTCCCACAAGGTACCAGCCAAAGAGGCAAAATAGCCCGCTACATACTTCCGGGTGAAGGTGAATAGTGCATCAGGCACTAGCGGCGATGCAACTTACCACGTGTCTAGCAAGGTGAGGGGTGTCCAGCCGGAAGATCCGCCTACCCGACGGCCGGTAACCCGCGACGCCAGCCAAACCCCGCGTAAAGGGCCGGTGACGTCAGATCACAACACGTGATCCGACGGCACCCGCCCCTATAGACACAGCAATCCGGAGGACGCCGCGCGCAAGGAGGCACGCATGTGTACAAATGATCCTTATGGAGATAGATTGCAAAGTGCAGAATGGAACCACAATAGACCCTGATAAAAGACTACACATAAATATATTAACGTGTACTCATGTATAGAGTTGAGCGCGGTTCGAGGTTCTCCAGTTCTAGGCTCGAGTGATTTTGGGGCCTGTTCTAGATCGAACTAGAACTCGAGCTTTTTGCAAAAGCTCGATAGTTCTAGAAACGTTCGAGAACGGTTCTAGCAGCAAAAAAACAGCTAATTCCTAGCTGGCTTTCCGCTGTAATAGTGTAAGTCACTCTGTGACTCACACTATTATGACATTTCAGTGTATAGTGTGCGGCAACAGCGCCTTCAGATCACTGCTGTTTGTATAATGGCGATCGCCATTTTTTTTTTTTTTTCCTTGTCTTCCTTCCCTAAGCGCGCGCGTCTTGTGGGGCGGGCCAGCATGTCAGCCAATCCCAGACACACACACAGCTAAGTGGACTTTTAGCCAGAGAAGCAACGGCATGTGTGATAGGATGTCCATGTCACATGTCCCTGCATTATAAAACCGGACATTTTCCTCCAGGACGCCATTATCTCTTCTGCGTCCTTGGTGTCAGACATCACTTGGGCAGCTCCGTCCTTTGTCCTATCGCTGATACAGCTGTATGCGCTCCATACACAGCGCTGGACAGCATAGGGATAGCACTTCCCATCAGTCCTTTTAAGGGCTCGTACCGGCAGGGTCAAAGCCATAGGTGACAGGTCCTGAAAACAGCGACAGCGTCTGTGTAGCAAAGGTCAGAGATTTCCTCCCTGCATTTCCCCATTAGGAGGAAATAGAAAGGCAGGCTTCCTTTCCTCTACCCAGAGCCCCACAATCCTGGCACTGTACCCTCCTGTCCTCTGCACACTCCAACTCATTATAACTAAGCCATTATACTAGCAAACACTCAGTGTACCTAGTGGCATCCTAAACGTGGCTATTGGACTTTGCTATAGTCCCACTAGTGCAAAGACATTTGCAGCACCTCTACCTGCATTGCACACTCCAACTCATTATAACTAAGCCATTATACTAGCAAACACTCAGTGTACCTAGTGGCATCCTAAGCGTGGCTATTGGACTGTTGTCTAGTCACACTAGTGCAAAGACATTTGCAGCACCTCTGCCTGCATTGCACACTCCAACTCATTATAACTAAGCCATTATACTAGCAAACACTCAGTGTACCTAGTGGCATCCTAAACGTGGCTATTGGACTTTGCTATAGTCCCACTAGTGCAAAGACATTTGCAGCACCCCTACCTGCATTGCACACTCCAACTCATTATAACTAAGCCATTATACTAGCCAACACTCAGTGTACCTAGTGGCATCCTAAACGTGGCTATTGGACTGTTGTCTAGTCACACTAGTGCAAAGACATTTGCAGCACCTCTGCCTGCATTGCACACTCCAACTCATTATAACTAAGCCATTATACTAGCAAACACTCAGTGTACCTAGTGGCATCCTAAACGTGGCTATTGGACTTTGCTATAGTCCCACTAGTGCAAAGACATTTGCAGCATCTCTGCCTGCATTGCACACTCCAACTCATTATAACTAAGCCATTATACTAGCAAACACTCAGGGTACCTAGTGGCATCCTAAACGTGGCTATTGGACTGTTGTCTAGTCACACTAGTGCAAAGACATTTGCAGCACCTATACCTGCATTGCACACTCCAACTCATTATAACTAAGCCATTATACTAGCAAACACTCAGTGTACCTAGTGGCATCCTAAACGTGGCTATTGGACTTTGCTATAGTCCCATTAGTGCAAAGACATTTGCAGCACCTCTACCTGCATTGCACACTCCAACTCATTATAACTAAGCCATTATACTAGCAAACACTCAGTGTACCTAGTGGCATCCTAAACGTGGCTATTGGACTGTTGTCTAGTCACACTAGTGCAAAGACATTTGCAGCACCTCTGCCTGCATTGCACACTCCAACTCATAATAACTAAGCCATTAAACTAGCAAACACTCAGTGTACCTAGTGGCATCCTAAACGTGGCTATTGGACTGTTGTCTAGTCACACTAGTGCAAAGACATTTGCAGCACCTCTGCCTGCATTGCACACTCCAACTCATTATAACTAAGCCATTATACTAGCAAACACTCAGTGTACCTAGTGGCATCCTAAACGTGGCTATTGGACTTTGCTATAGTCCCACTAGTGCAAAGACATTTGCAGCACCTCTACCTGCATTGCACACTCCAACTCATTATAACTAAGCCATTATACTAGCAAACACTCAGTGTACCTAGTGGCATCCTAAACGTGGCTATTGGACTGTTGTCTAGTCACACTAGTGCAAAGACATTTGCAGCACCTCTGCCTGCATTGCACACTCCAACTCATTATAACTAAGCCATTATACTAGCAAACACTCAGTGTACCTAGTGGCATCCTAAACGTGGCTATTGGACTTTGCTATAGTCCCACTAGTGCAAAGACATTTGCAGAACCTCTGCCTGCATTGCTCACTCCAACTCATTATAACTAAGCCATTATACTAGCAAACACTCAGTGTACCTAGTGGCATCCTAAACGTGGCTATTGGACTGTTGTCTAGTCACACTAGTGCAAAGACATTTGCAGCACCTCTGCCTGCATTGCACACTCCAACTCATTATAACTAAGCCATTATACTAGCAAACACTCAGTGTACCTAGTGGCATCCTAAACGTGGCTATTGGACTGTTGTCTAGTCCCACTAGTGCAAAGACATTTGCAGCACCTCTACCTGCATTGCACACTCCAACTCATTATAACTAAGCCATTATACTAGCAAACACTCAGTGTACCTAGTGGCATCCTAAACGTGGCTATTGGACTTTGCTATAGTCCCACTAGTGCAAAGACATTTGCAGCACCTCTGCCTGCATTGCACACTCCAACTCATTATAACTAAGCCATTATACTAGCAAACACTCAGTGTACCTAGTGGCATCCTAAACGTGGCTATTGGACTGTTGTCTAGTCACACTAGTGCAAAGACATTTGCAGCACCTCTGCCTGCATTGCACACTCCAACTCATTATAACTAAGCCATTATACTAGCAAACACTCAGTGTACCTAGTGGCATCCTAAACGTGGCTATTGGACTGTTGTCTAGTCACACTAGTGCAAAGACATTTGCAGCACCTCTGCCTGCATTGCACACTCCAACTCATTATAACTAAGCCATTATACTAGCAAACACTCAGTGTACCTAGTGGCATCCTAAACGTGGCTATTGGACTTTGCTATAGTCCCACTAGTGCAAAGACATTTGCAGCACCTCTACCTGCATTGCACACTCCAACTCATTATAACTAAGCCATTATACTAGCAAACACTCAGTGTACCTAGTGGCATCCTAAACGTGGCTATTGGACTGTTGTCTAGTCACACTAGTGCAAAGACATTTGCAGCACCTCTGCCTGCATTGCACACTCCAACTCATTATAACTAAGCCATTATACTAGCAAACACTCAGTGTACCTAGTGGCATCCTAAACGTGGCTATTGGACTTTGCTATAGTCCCACTAGTGCAAAGACATTTGCAGCACCTCTACCTGCATTGCACACTCCAACTCATTATAACTAAGCCATTATACTAGCAAACACTTAGTGTACCTAGTGGCATCCTAAACGTGGCTATTGGACTGTTGTCTAGTCACACTAGTGCAAAGACATTTGCAGCACTTCTGCCTGCATTGCACACTCCAACTCATTATAACTAAGCCATTATACTAGCAAACACTCAGTGTACCTAGTGGCATCCTAAACGTGGCTATTGGACTTTGCTATAGTCCCACTAGTGCAAAGACATTTGCAGCACCTCTGCCTGCATTGCACACTCCAACTCATTATAACTAAGCCATTATACTAGCAAACACTCAGTGTACCTAGTGGCATCCTAAACGTGGCTATTGGACTTTCCTATAGTCCCACTAGTGCAAAGACATTTGCAGCACCTCTGTCTGCATTGCACACTCCAACTCATTATAACTAAGCCATTATACTAGCAAACACTCAGTGTACCTAGTGGCATCCTAAACGTGGCTATTGGACTGTTGTCTAGTCACACTAGTGCAAAGACATTTGCAGCACCTCTGCCTGCATTGCACACTCCAACTCATTATAACTAAGCCATTATACTAGCAATTTTTGCTGCAAGTTTAAGGGCCGTAGTTGCATTGTCAGGGATATTTATTCTTTATTATTCTGCTGTTAATAAAGCTAGACCACCACTGCAATCTACACCACCTCTCAATTTTTACTATTACATTTTCAGTCCACAATCTTGTCACAATCAACATGAGTGGCAAAATGACAGATGCTGGTGGAAAGGGGAAGAGGCGTGGTGGAAAAGGCAAAAAAGGTTTTGTCCGTGGGGAAGGTGGCAAAGCTCCATTATCATCTGCTGAAGATAGAGCATCTACCAGCAAAAGTAAGATGTCTACTACTTACCGTGGACAATCCGATGTGCTCCCTTTTTTACGGACACGAACAACAGGAACAAAGGTAGATGATGGCCAAAAAAGGAAAATGCTTGAATGGATCTCAAGTGGTCCAACAAGTGCCCTCTCAGCCTCTTCAAGTACCGCATCCAAAAAACACCAGTCCTCTGAGTTGTCATCCCAATCAAACTTGCTTTCTCCCAGCTCTGAAGTCTCCATCAGCCCTGCACAGTATGGTGGAACTGAGATGGCTGAGTCTGCAGAGCTGTTCAGTCACACTATAGCCTGGGAATCAGAGGTCTGCTCCCAAGCTACAGTGAGTACAGAACAGGAAATGGTCTGCAGTGATGCCCAGAACCTTTGTGACTCTGATTCAGGCCGTGAGGACCAAGTTTCTGAGCATAATGTTGACCCTTTGTCACAAACTGTAACACCTGTGGTTATAGACAATGAGGAACATACTGATGAAGATGAGACGCAGATACCCGATTGGGATGACAACTTAAATATTCGGTCAGGGCAAGAAGAGGCTCGGTCTGAGGGGGAGGGGAGTGCAAACACAACAATTGATGATGAAGTTCTAGATCTCACCTACTGTCAACCCACAGTCAGGCACTCGAGGAGGTCAACAGAGGTGGTGGAGGAGGATGCAACTGATGACGAAGTTACCTTGCGCCTTCCTGGACAGAGTCGGAGTACTGGTAGCACGTCTACAACTGCATCCTCAGCCACCACTCTGCCTCTGAACATTATTCGGGGTGGATCAACAGGTCGCATGGCCTCTAAGCCTTGCCTAGCCTGGTCCTTTTTTGACAGAAAAAGATCGCCCAAATTATGTAATCTGTAAAATTTGTCATGGTTCTCTTAGTAGAGGTCAAAACCTCAGCAGTTTGACAACTTCTTCCATGAATCGTCACATGAATAAATATCATATGGCCCGGTGGGAAGCTCACCGTGCTGCAATGCGGCCTAGCGGAGCGAACCATCCACCGCCTGCCCCTTCCAGTGCATCCGCGCGCTCGTCATCTTCTAGGACTGTGGGGACAGCTGTCACACCTGTTTTTCCACCCACAACTTCCACCACTGTAACCGCAACAGGCAGTTTGCTTGGTAGGTCGTCAGTTGGTTTGGAAGGGGAAACAAGTGAGTGTGTACAGCTCTCTCAGACATCGATAGCACCAACGTTGGATGAAGGCAACATCATGTCTCCGCCAGCACTTTCCTCACAAACCTGCATTTTTCCAGGGGCACCCTACTCAACACCGTCTACACACAGCAGCCAGATCTCTGTCCCTCAGATGTGGTCAAATAAAAGGCCACTTCCTGCGACCCATGACAAAGCGAAGAGGTTGACTCTATCCCTCTGTAAGCTGTTGGCTACCGAAATGCTGCCTTTCCGCCTAGTGGACACACAGGATTTTAGAGACCTTATGTCTGTTGCTGTGCCCCAGTACCAGATGCCTAGTCGCCACTACTTCTCTAAGAAAGGTGTGCCCGCGCTACACCAGCATGTTGCACACAACATCACCGCTTCCTTGAGAAACTCTGTGTGTGAACGGGTGCATTTCACCACCGATACTTGGACCAGTAAGCATGGACAGGGACGTTACATGTCGCTGACTGGGCACTGGGTAACTATGGTGATAGATGGTGAAGGGTCTGCTGCACAAGTCTTGCCGTCCCCACGACTTGTGTGTTAATCCTCTGTCTGTCCAAGTTCCGCCACTGCTTCTGCATCCTCCACCTCATCTGGGTCCTCCACCTCCGCCCCAAGCCTGCCTGGTCAGGCCACCAGCGTTCTCACAGCGCAAAAGGAATCACGCACCCCTCATTACTATGCTGGCAGCAGAGCGCAATGGCATCAGGCGGTCTTTAGCTTGACATGTCTTGGGAATAAGAGTCACACAGCTGAGGAGTTGTGGTCAGCTCTGCGGTCCGAGTTTAATAAATGGTTGTCTCCACTCAACCTGCAGCCTGGTAAGGCCGTGTGCGACAATGCTGCAAACCTGGGTGCGGCCCTTCGCCTGGGCAAGGTGACACACGTACCTTGTATGGCTAACGTGTTGAACCTTGTCGTCCAGCAATTTTTAACACACTATCCCGGCCTAGATGGCCTTCTGAACAGGGCACGAAAACTGTCTGCTCACTTCCGCCGTTCAAGCGCCGCAGCTGAGCGACTTGCATCGCTCCAGAAGTCTTTCGGCCTGCCGGTTCATCGCCTGAAATGCGATGTGGCGACACGCTGGAATTCAACTCTCCACATGTTACAGCGACTGTGGCAGCACCGCCGAGCCCTGGTGAAATACGTCATGACGTATAGCCTGGGCCAACGAGATGCAGAGGTGGGTCAGATCACCCTGATGGAGTGGTCTCAGATCAAGGACCTATGCACCCTTCTGCAGAGTTTCGACATGGCGACGAATATGTTTAGCGCTGACAATGCCATTATCAGCATGACGATTCCAGTCATTTACATGCTGGAGCACACGCTAAACACTATTCGGAGTCAGGGGGTGGGACAACAGGAAGGGGATGAACTACAGGAGGATTCATATGCGCAAGACACAACAACATCACCAAGCTCCAGACGTTCATCATCACCAAGGCGGCAGGCATGGGACCAGGGGGGACAGGGATCAACAAGGGCGCATGGTAGCAGGCGAGATGTTGAGGAAGGTGCAGGAGAACATGAAGAAATGGAGGACGAACTGTCCATTGACATGGAAGACTCAGCGGATGAGGGAGACCTTGGTCAAATTTCAGTTGAAAGAGGTTGGGGGGAGATGTCAGAGGAAGAAAGAACGGTTAGCACTTCTATGCCACAAACACAGCGTGGACTTGGTCCGCATGGCTGCGCAAGACACATGAGTGCCTTCTTGTTGCACTACCTCCAACATGACCCTCGTATTGTCAAAATTAGAAGTGATGATGACTACTGGCTTGCCACACTATTAGATCCGCGGTACAAGTCCAAATTTTGTGACATAATTCCAGCCATAGAAAGGGACGCACGTATGCAGGAGTATCAGCAGAAGCTGTTACTCGATCTTAGCTCGGCTTTTCCACCAAACAACTGTGCAGGTGCAGGGAGTGATTCTCCCAGTTGTAACTTGCCAAACATGGGACGGTCTCGTCATCTTCAACAGTCTACCCGTACCAGTAGGACCGTATCTGGTGCTGGTAACAGCAATTTTATGGAATCTTTTCATAATTTTTTTAGACCCTCTTTTGCAAGGCCACCAGAGACAACAAGTCTGACACATAGTCAACGGCTGGAGAGGATGATACAGGAGTATCTCCAAATGAACATCGATGCCATGACTTTGCAAATGGAGCCTTTCTCCTTTTGGGCTTCAAATCTAGAAAAATGGCCAGAGCTATCCAGTTACGCCTTGGAGATTTTGTCGTGTCCAGCTGCCAGCGTTGTCTCTGAACGTGTCTTCAGTGCTGCTGGGTGTGTGCTGACAGATAAGCGCACGCGTCTGTCCAGTCACAATGTGGACAGACTGACGTTCATCAAAATGAACAAGTCATGGATCCAGAAGGAATTTACTACCCCTGTGTCATCCTGGGGAGAGTAAATGCTTGTGGATTTGGAATGTGCTTGATGCAAATCAAAACATCATGTTTGCAACTAGGGCACAACTGCTGCCACTGAAGGGGTGGGTGTGTGTGGGGCCCAATTTTTGGAAAAAAGGGAGACTCCGCTTGGAGTAACCCTTGCTTGCTGTGTTTTTAAAAGAAGCCAAGATGAACAGAACTGGGATCAGGAAAGACTTTGCTACCTACCCTGGTGTCATCCTGGGGACGGTTAATTAGGCCGTATTTTTGAATGTGCTTGATGCAAATCAAAACATCATGTTTGCAACTAGGGCACAACTGCTGCCACTGAAGGGGTGGGTGTGTGGGGGGCCCAATTTTTGGAAAAAAGGGAGACTCCGCTTGGAGTAACCCTTGCTTACATTGTTTTTAAAAGAAGCCAAGATGAACAGAGCTGGGATCAGGAAAGACTTTGCTACCTACCCTGGTGTCATCCTGGGGACGGTTAATTAGGCCGTATTTTTGAATGTGCTTGATGCAAATCAAAACATCATGTTTGCAACTAGGGCACAACTGCTGCCACTGAAGGGGTGGGTGTGTGTGGGGCCCAATTTTTGGAAAAAAGGAGACTCCGCTTGGAGTAATCCTTGCTTACATTGTTTTTAAAAGAAGCCAAGATGAACAGAGCTGGGATCAGGAAAGACTTTGCTACCTACCCTGGTGTCATCCTGGGGACAGTTAATTAGGCCGTATTTTTGAATGTGCTTGATGCAAATCAAAACATCATGTTTGCAACTAGGGCACAAGTGCTGCCACTGATGGGGTGTGTGTGGGGCCCAATTTTTGGAAAAAAGGGAGACTCCGCTTGGAGTAAGTCTTGCTTGCTGTGTTTTTAAAAGAAGCCAAGATGAACAGAGCTGGGATCAGGAAAGACTTTGCTACCTACCCCGGTGTCATCCTGGGGACGGTTAATTAGGCCGTATTTTTGAATGTGCTTGATGCAAATCAAAACATCATGTTTGCAACTAGGGCACAACTGCTGCCACTGAAGGGATGGGTGTGTGTGGGGCCCAATTTTTGGAAAAAGGGAGACTCCGCTTGGAGTAACCCTTGCTTGCTGTGTTTTTAAAAGAAGCCAAGATGAACAGAGCTGGGATCAGGAAAGACTTTGCTACCTGCCCCGGTGTCATCCTGGGGACGGATAAGAATGGCGTATTTTTGAATGTGCTTGATGCAAATCTAGCTGTGAATTGTACAACTGGGGCACAACTGCTGCCACTGAAGGGGTGGGTGTGTGTGGGGCCCAATTTTTGGAAAAAAGGGAGACTCCGCTTGGAGTAACCCTTGCTTGCTGTGGTTTTAAAAGAAGCCAAGATGAACAGAGCTGGGATCAGGAAAGACTTTGCTACCTACCCTGGTGTCATCCTGGGGACGGTTAATTAGGCCGTATTTTTGAATGTGCTTGATGCAAATCAAAACATCATGTTTGCAACTAGGGCACAAGTGCTGCCACTGATGGGGTGTCTGTGTGGCCCAATTTTTGGAAAAAAGGGAGACTCCGCTTGGAGTAACCCTTGCTTGCTGTGTTTTTAAAAGAAGCCAAGATGAACAGAGCTGGGATCAGGAAAGACTTTGCTACCTACCCTGGTGTCATCCTGGGGACGGTTAATTAGGCCGTATTTTTGAATGTGCTTGATGCAAATCTAGCTGTGAAGTGCACAACTAGGGCACAAGTGCTGCCACTGAATGGGTGGGTGTGTGTGGGGCACAATTTTTGGAAAAAAGGGAGACTCCGCTTGGAGTAACCCTTGCTTGCTGTGTTTTTTAAAAGGAGCCAAGATGAACAAGTCATGGTTCAGCAAAGACTTTGCTACCTACCCCGGAGTCATCCTGGGGACGGTTAAGTATGGCGTATTTTTGAATGTGCTTGATGCAAATCTAGCTGTGAAGTGTACAACTAGGGCACAAGTGCTGCCACTGAATGGGTGGGTGTGTGTGGGGCCCAATTTTTGGAAAAAAAGGGAGACTACGCTTGGAGTCACCTTGCGGTGTTTTACATGATTTTAGAAGGGCGTGCCATGCCTATATATGTGTGTCCTCCTCTTTTTCCTTGTCCAGCTGTTTTGTTTTCGCATGAGTATATGTCCTTGTCACTTTCCCATGTGTTTGTGTTGTGTTGTGAGTTGTTTGTCACCTTTTGGACACCTTTGAGGGTGTTTTCTAGGTGTTTTTCTGTGTTTGTGATTGCCTGCCATTGTTTCCTATGCAGTTCGAGTTCGGTTCGTCGAACGTTCGACGAGCCGAACTCGAACGGGAGCTCCGTTCGGCGAACCGACCTCGAGCCGAACCGGGACCGGTTCGCTCATCTCTACTCATCTATAATTAGAGTACACATGTCTGTTGTTATGATTGGCATATATCATAGATCACAGCCTCAAATTACAAAAAAAGGCATCAGAATATAGTTCAATGTATCTATCAGTTGCAGTAAATGAAAAAATAAGGAAAACGTTTAAGGCATAAATGTAGCAGTAACAGCAGAATAAGCAGAATTTTTCAAGCAATAATTAATTGAATTATAATCGCCAAAAAGGAACTATACATACAACAAAATAAATATACACCAAAAATGTGTGTGACCGCACAGACCCAACATACATAGTTTTGGCATGGGTAGTCTAGTATAAATACCGACACACATATATAAAACTTGGCTAATTATACAGAAACTAGATGTCAAAGTTATAAATACTCTAATACCAAGTTTATAGGATTAGGCAATCATGGTATATTATGATATATGTGGGAGGGGGGGAGGGGGGGAAAAAAAGGGGGAAGGGGGGAAGGAGAAGGGATGGTGGAGGAGTACTGATGGGAGGAGCATGGGGGAACAATGCATGATGTAAGGTCACATGAGGTCACAGATATATGCTGATGGTTCAGTAAAAGTTGGGCCACAAAATATTTGTCAGTTATATTTCTAATGATATCTGCTTATATGGAAAAATTGCTGTACAATGGCCACCAACACAGTCACTGCATCTAACGCAACCATAAACTGTAACCATGACTCAAAGGATAATTGTGATTATACACACAAACCACAATCAGAGAACCTTAAGCCTGCTTTACATGCTACAAGATATCTTACGATGTGTCGGCGGGGTCACGTCGTAAGTGATGCACATCCGTCATCGTAAGGTATGTTTTAGCGTGTGACAGCGACGTGCAATTGCGATTGAACGAAAAACCGTTCATCGCATGCAAGTCGTTCATTCCTGACGAATTGAACGTCAGATTGTTCATCGTACCCGGGGTAGCGCACATCGCAGTGTGTGACACCCCGGGAACGATGATCAGATCTTACCTGCCTTCTGCGGCTCCCGACCAGCAATGCGGAAGGAAGGAGGTGGGCGGGATGTTTACGTCCCGCTCAGCTTCGCCCCTCCGCTTCTATTGGCCGGCTGCCGCGTGACGTCGATGTGACGCCAAACATCCCTCCCACTCCAGGAAGTGGACGTTCGCCGCCCACATCGAGGTCGTATGGTAGATAAGTATGTGTGATGGGGGTTAATCATATGTGCGGCACGTTCAACAAATCGAACGTGCTGCACATACGATGGGGGCGTTGCAAATCGCATACGATATTGTATGCGAAATTGCAACGTGTAAAGTAGGCTTTATTGTCACACATAGAGATTACTATAGAAGTGGCAACCACTCACGTGGGAACCATCATATGGTGAAGGAGAAAGGGAGGGAGGGAAAGGGAAAAGGGGGAGGGGGAAGGGAAAAAGGGGGGGGGGGTTAAGTGCATAATTCTTTGAATCTTGTTATTCAGGAATCCGAAGTATAGCTGTATCCGGGAGTCAGGTTCAAAAGATGGTGCCCATGATGGATATAAGTAGTCAACGAGCCTACAAAAAGCAGCATAAAAATAGTGCTGTTAAAAACAATTTAAAAAAACTTACAAAATATAAAAACCATGAAGGAGACCACATATTACGGAGGAAACTAATGAAAGGGAAATTATAAAAATGGGGCAAAGCTAATGTTCTCATTCAAACCAGATGGATGTAGGGTGGAGAGTGTCCAAATCCATCGGGTTTCCATTTGTGCCAACCGTTTACTCACTGGCCCATCCCTAATAGAGATATCAAAAGCATCAATACCTTTTACTCTGAGCAAAGAGGCATCACAATTGTGGTGATCACGAAAATGCTTAGGGAGTGTCTTTAAAGAAGATGTATTATCTTGGCCGGATGCTGCTATTATGCCTAGTACGTGTTCACGGACGCGTGTTTTAAATTGGCGGGTGGTCAATCCAATATAAATTTTAGGACAAGGGCACATGGCATAATAGATAACAGCTTTTGTACTGCATGTTATAAACTTTTTTATATGATAGTTCTTGAGTCCCGTGGAGTCCGTGAATGTATTGCTGTTATCGATATTAGGGCATGCGACGCACCTACCACATGGTACACATCCCTGTCTGTGGACGATTCTATCAACATTAATAAGAGTTTGTTGCGAATCGCCTTGATGATGACTGTGAATCAGAGTGTCTTATAGATTCCTGCCTCGTCGGAAGGTAACTTTAGGTCGAAAGGGGAGGATTTTAATCAAAATTGGGTCGGCCTGCAAAATGGGCCAAGCGTCTTGTAGACACTTGATTATGGATGCTGATTGGGCATGAAAGTTGGTGATAAAACGTACAGTATCTGAGTTGGATTTTTCAGTGTGTTGGTATAATGTAGATGTCCGAGTAGAGTATTTGGCCCAATGGTAAGCACGTTTTATCACCCTATTGCTATACCCTCTCTCTTTGAAGCGTTGCTTCATGTCAGTGGCTTGTTTCTCAAAATCGGCTTCAGTTGAACAAACTCTCCTGAGCCGCAAAAATTGGCCAATAGGGATGGCATGAATCATATGTTTGGGGTGAGCAGAGGATGCATGTAAAAGTGCATTTGTAGAAGTAGGTTTTCTGTACAGGTCAGTCTGGATGTGATAAGTGCTGTCTTTTTTGAGATTAACATCTAGGAACTCTACTTGAGTATTGGACCACTGATAAGTAATTTTAATATTGTAGTCATTATTTAAACGGGACATGAATTGGTGTAACGTGTCAATGGGTCCCTGCCAGATCATGAAGATGTCGTCGATGTACCGTGCCCAAAAGAGGACACGATCCATCGACGACTCCCGATCTGACAGGAAGAGGTCCCTCTCCCACAGCCCCAGGAACAAGTTGGCATAAGATGGCGCAAAAGATGCGCCCATCGCAGTTCCCTTTAGCTGCAGGAAGAAGGACCCCTTAAAGATAAATAAATTATGGGTAAGGGAGAACTGTAGTAATTGCATAACAAAATTGGTTAGTGGTTTAGATAGAATTGACATATTGAGGAAGAAACTTGCAGCAGAAAGACCATCGTGATGTCTGATGCTAGTATATAATGATTCAATGTCTCCGATGACGAGAACAGTATCGTCACCGATACAGAGATCATCAACTTTCCTTAGGAGCTCCCCAGTATCTTTCAAAAAGGAGGGTAAGCATTTCACAAGTGGTTGAAGATAGTAATCAATCCACTTGTTGACGTTCTCTAAATAGTTGCCACAGCCGGATATAATCGGCCTCCCAGGTGGATTCTCCATATTTTTATGTACCTTCGGTAGAAGATATAAGGTAGCGATGGTCGGTTACAGTACTTGTAATGCTGTACCTAATTCTTTGGTGATAACATTGTCATCAATGGCCGCCCCAATGATGTCTGATAGTTGTTTCTTGAAAGATAATAGAGGGTTATATGTCATTTTTTTTTATAACTAATTTGATCATATAATTGACGGAAAGCCTCTTTTTTATACAATGGGGTCGGCCAGATGACAATATTACCACCCTTGTCAGCTGGTTTGATTGTTATGTCTGGTATCTGTTGGATTTCCCTTAGTCTTCTACATTCATGACCAGTGAGGTTGTCATTGGAAATGTTATGGGATATTTTACTAAATTGTTGTGAAACCACCTGTATAAATAAATCGACATTTGTACATGAATTTAGGGGGGGGACTTTTTAGATTTGGGTCTAATGGATGGTGGAATGATGCTCCCCTGTCCCCCAGAATGTTCTTCCGACAATTCCTCTAATATCTTTAGAGCTGACTGTTCCACCGCAGAGGGAAAGAGAGAGTGCAATGTCTCATCGTAAAAATGTTTTTTAAAAATTATAGACCTGGCAAATATATGCAAGTCTTTAATGGCACTGAATTCATCAAAAGTGGCTGTGGGGGAGAATGTTAGACCTATATTTAGCAAAGCCACATCTGTGGAAGTAAGTTCATAAGTACTTTAATTACCTTATTTGTTGATTTCTTAGTGCCATAGGTTTGACGTTTGTGTGGACGATAAGTAGAGTTGTAATTCCTCCGTATCCCTGATCTCGTGATCATGGGAGGGGCTATATCGGATTGGTCGCTAAGAGAGGTAACTGATGAGTGGGAGGTTACTTCATTGGTATGTCCAGGGTTGGCCATTGATTTCCTCCAAATATACACCGAATTTTGTGCAAAATCTTTTTTGTCACGAGTGAGTTTGGATAGTTGAACCTCATGAATCTTCTTTACAATCATATCTAATTTTTTCTCAATCTGAGTTTCATATGTCAAGATCTTATCCTCAGGACATAAGGTACGAAACAATGTCTGCTTCTCATCCAAAGATTGGTCTAATTTGGTAAGAGAGTCAGAGTTTAGCCCAATCAGTAATTTCATCAGTGTGCAAGAACATATGTTGCACGCTTCTTCCCATTTAGAAATAAAAACATCATCGTCCACAACAAAGCTAGGGGTAACCCTAATACGGAGCCCTCGTGGGATGAGATGGTGTGATATATATTTTTCCAAGAACATACGGTTCCACCATAATCTTGTACGTTTTATTAACATGCGTTGAATTTCAGACCATAGATCCTCCAAATCCTGATCTCCTCCTGTCGGAGTCGAAACTGTAGGCCCACCAAAAGCCTGATCAATTTGTTGTAGCCAAGCAGATTCTTTGGCTTTGTAGTCCATAATACCTGTGTAACAGTCTGTGCCAAACACAATTGAATGATAAGAGTTACAAACAAGAAAAACACAGGAAGAGGGGTTGCATATTGATCAAATTATATACGATATTACTAATGGGAGTCCCCTATTAGAAGCAACCATTGACTACATGTGAATACTGGACAAATCGCATAGTAGTAAATGTGGAGAAGAAGAGGAAAAACGATCAGACGTCCATTAGGTGAAAAAAGGATTTTTTTATTGAACAGTGCTAGAGGTAGACACACAGGTAAAGGTTAAAACAACAACCAAGTACAACCGGCAATATGACACTCACAATTGGTAAATGCCTGACTTAAGTATACACCATATACATATTTTACAGTTTGTAAATTAATATATATATATATATAACATTGGATTCATGGTGTAGAAAAAAGCAATCTGGAGAAAATATCTGCATGAGTTGGACTCCTGGTTAGTTAGAGATTTATGGATCAAACACAATTACATATGCTTGCTGTATTAGCCAATAGATAGCCTATCTAACAAAAATGGAGGAGTCTACAACCACATATATAATAAGATCCACTCCCTCAATGGCAACCTATGTGGCTGATATTAATACTGGCAAAGGTCAGGCATGAACAACGTGGGAATGTACATACAATCCGCTATATGAATTACAAGAATTCACCTCTAATAGATATGGAGTGAGAGCAATTCCATATGTACCACAAGGTACCAGCCAAAGAGGCAAAATAGCCCGCTACATACTTCCGGGTGAAGGTGAATAGTGCATCAGGCACTAGCGGCGATGCAACTTACCACGTGTGTAGCAAGGTGAGGGGTGTCCAGCCGGAAGATCGCCTACCCGACGGCCGTTTCGGAAACCGCCTTCGTCAGGGGGGGTGGAGTTATGCTGCATGACTGGGTCTGATAAGGGGGGCGCACACCAATCGCGATCCGGCATGACTTCACATGACGCATGCGTTGCCGCGGGGACCCGCGACGCCAGCCGAACCCCGCGTCAAGGGCCGGTGACGTTAGATCACAACACGTGATCCGACGGCACCCGCCCCTATAGACACAGCAATCCGGAGGACGCCGCGCGCAAGGAGGCACTCATGCATACAAATGATCCATATGGAGATAGATTGCAAAGTGCAGAATAGAACCACAATAAACCCTGATAAAAGACTACATGTAAATATATTAACGTGTACTCATGTATAATTAGAGTACACATGTCTGTTGTTATGATAGGCATATGTCATAGATCACAGCCTCAAATTACAATAAAGGCATCAGAATATAGTTCAATGTATCTATCAGTTGCAGTAAATGAAAAAATAAGGAAAACGTTTAAGGCTTAAATGTAGCAGTAACAGCAGAATAAGCAGAATTTTTCAAGCAATAATTAATTGTATTATCGCCAAAAAGGAACTATACATACAACAAAATAAATATATACCAAAAATGTGTGTGACCGCACAGACCCAACATACATAGTTTTGGCATGGGTAGTCTAGTATAAATACCGACACACATATATAAAATGTGTCTAATTTTTCAGAAACTAGATGTCAATGTTATAAATACTCTAATACCAAGTTTATATGATTAGGCAATCATGGTATATTATGATATATGTTGGAGGAAAGGGGGAAGAAAAGGGGGGAGGGGAAAGGGGAAGGGGAAGTGAGGGGGGGAGGGGAAAAAAAAGTGGGAAGGGATGGTGGAGGAGGACTGATGGGAGGAGCATGGGGGAAAAATGCATTATGTAAGGTCACATGAGGTCACAGATATATGCTGATGGTGCAGTAAAAGTTTGGCCACAAAATATTTGTAAGTTATATTTCTAATGATATCTGCTTATATGGAAAAATTGCTGTACAATGGCCACCAACACAGTCACTGCATCGAACACAACCATAAACTGTAACCATGACTCAAAGGATAATTGTGATTATACACATAAACCACAATCAGAAAACCTTATTGTCACACATAGAGATTACTATAGAAGTGGCAAAATTACTATAGAAGTGGCAACCACTCACGTGGGAACCATCATATGGTGAAGGAAGAAAGGGAGGGAGGGAAAGGGAAATGGGGGGGGAAGGGGTTGGAGGGAAGGGAAAAAATTCATTTGTATGCATGCGTGCCTCCTTGCGCGCGGCGTCCTCCGGATTGCTGTGTCTATAGGGGCGGGTGCCGTCAGATCACATGTTATGATCTGACGTCACCGGCCCTTGACGCAGGGTTCGGCTGGCGCCGCGGGTTACTGCGGCAACGCATGCGTCACGTGAAGTGATTCCGGATCGCGATTTGTGTGCTCCCCCTTATCAGAGCCGGTCATGCAGCATAACTCCACCCCCCCTGACGAAGGCGGTTGCGGAAACGGCCGTCGGGTAGGCGGATATTCCAGCTGGACACCCCTCACCTTGCTACACACGTGGTAAGTTGCATCACCGCTAGTGCCTGATGCACTATTCACCTTCACCCGGAAGTATGTAGCGGGCTATTTTGCCTCTTTGGCTGGTACCTTGTGGTACATATGGAATCGCTCTCACTCCATATCTATTAGAGGTGAATTCTTGTAATTCATATAGCGGATTGTATGTACATTCCCACGTTGTTCATGCCTGACCTTTGCCAGTATTAATATCAGCCACATAGGCTGCCATTGAGGCAGTATATCTTATTATATATGTGGTTGTAGACTCCTCCATTTTTGTTAGATAGGCTATCTATTGGCTAATACAGCAAGAATATGTAATTGAGTTTGATCCATAAACGTCTAACTAACCAGGAGTCCAACTCATGCAGATATCTTCTCCAGATTGCTTTTTTCTACACCATGAATCCAATGTTATATATATATATTAATCTACAAACTGTAAAATATGGTGTATACTTAAGTCAGGCATTTACCAATTGTGAGTGTCATATTGCCGGTTGTCCATCGTTGTTTTAACCTTTACCTGTGTGTCCACTTCTAGCACTGTTCAATAAAAAACTCCTTTTTTCACCTAATGGACGTCTGATCGTTTTTCCTCTTCTTCTCCACATTTACTACTATGCGATTTGTCCAGTATTCACATGTAGTCAATGGTTGCTTCTAATAGGGGACTCCCATTAGTAATATCGTATATAATTTGATCAATATGCAACCCCTCTTCCTGTGTGTTTTTCTTGTTTGTAACTCTAATGGTGTATTTCAGCTGAACAGCATATGATGGTGACTTTAACCCCTTAAGGACGAAACCAGTTTTGTACTTAATGCCCAGGCCATTTTTTTGCAATTCTGACCAGTGTCACTTTATGAGGTTATAACTCTGGAATGCTTCAGCGGATCCCGGTGTTTCTGAGATTGTTTTTTTCATGACATATTGTACTTCATGGTAGGTGTAAATTTAGGACGATATTTTTTGCTTTTATTTGTGAAAAAATTGGAAATTTGATGACAATTTTGAAAATGTCTAACTTTTTATTTTTATGCCCATAAATCTGAGAGTTATGTTAGAGTTAGAAGGGTTGAAAGTTCATCAGCAATTTCCCATTTTTTTCAACAAAATTTACAAAACCATTTTTTTAGGTACCACATCACATTTGAAGTGACTTTGAAAGGCCTAGGTGACAGAAAATACCCAAAAGTGACAGCATTCTAAAAACTGCACCTCTCAAAGTACTCAAAACCACATGCAAAAAGATTAATAACCCTTCAGGTGCTTCATAGGAACTAAAGCAATGTGGAATGAAAAAAAGTAAAAAATAAAATTTTACCTAAAAATGTTGCCCTACCCAAAATTTATTAACTTTTAGAAGAAATAACACAACAAAATGGACCCCAAAACTTGTTACACACTTTATGAATGCGTCGATATCCCACATGTGGTAAGAAACCTCTGTTTGGACAAATGGCAGGACCAAGAACAGAAGGAGCAATATTTGAATTTTGGAAAGCAAATTTGGCTGAAATAGATTGCGGGCACCATGTTGCATTTACAGGTCCGCTAAGGTACCTAAACAGCAGAAACCCCCCACAAAAGACCCCATTTTGGAAACTAGACCCCTCAAGGATTTTATCTAGAGGTATAGTGTGCATTTTGAGCCCACAGGTTCTTCATAAAATTTGATAACCTTAGGTAGTCATATTGAAATTTTAATTTTTTTCAGAAAAATGTTGCTTTAGCACCAAATTTCTCATTTTTTCAAGAGAAAATACCAAAAAGTGAACCACACAGTTTGTTATCCAATTTTGTATGAGTGCAGTGATACCCCATATGTGGCAAAAAAACTCTGTTTGGACAAACAGGAGGGCTCAGAATGGAAGGAGCATGATTTGAATTTTGTAAAAGTTGAAATAAATTGTGGGCACCATTTCACATTTGCAGTGCCCCTAGGGTACCTATACAGCAGAAACCCCCACAAGTGACCCCATTTTGGAAACTAGACCCTTCAAGCACTTTATTCAGTGTTATAGTTAGAATTTTGAATCTACAGGTACTTCACAAAAATGTTGCTGTAGCGCCAAGTTTCTCACTTTTAGGCTATGTGCCAATGATCCGACGACACTGTATCTAGGATGCTGTGCCAGCCTTCCTGCGGAGATGTAGGTGTGGTCCATGGAAAATGCAGCTGCCTGTGCATACAATCCGGGTTCAGGCTGCTGCAGACTTTATTCTCCCTCCGAAGTACACTTTAGTCTCTGCAGCATAAATTGACATGCTGCTGCTCAGGAAGCCGCGCCGCAGGTCAGTTTATGCTGCAGAGAAAAGAAGTGACGTGGGCATGGGATTTCTAAAAATCCTTCCACTGTGCTTGTACTGCACAACGCAGCGTTATGGACGAAGCAAAACAAAAAACTGCATCCAAAATGCTGCAAATCCTGAAGGTGGGAACATTAGCCTAAAAAGGCTAGGATGGATGGATGGATAGACGTCTAATACATGCATAATATCCCACCCCCTGCATATTCTAAGCTGTCGCCCGTTAGTGACTTTCATTGTGCTTAGCCTTGTATTTAGCCCAAATATAAATAAATAATTAAGAAAAACGACATTTTTGATAGCCAGCTAAAGTAAAACAGACGGCTGCAGCCAGTAGTCCACAGCTGACAGCTTCACCTTGGCTGGTGGTACAATTTGGAGGTCACCTCAGGCTGTTTTTTATATTTATAAACAATTGACCCCTTTAGCCCCCAGCCTATTTTGACCCTAAAGACCAGGCCACTTTTTACAATTTTGACCAGTGTCATTTTATGAGGTTCTAACTCTGGAACGCTTCATCGGATCCCGGTGATTCTGAAATTGTTTTTTGTGACATATTGAGCTTCATATTAGTGGTAAATTTAGACCGATATTTTTTGCGTTTCTTTGTGAAAAAAAACGGAAATTTCGCGCAAAATTTTTGAAAATTTTGTAATTTTCAAACTTTGAATTTTTATGCATTAAAACCAACGAGACATATGACACAAAATAATTAATAAATAACATTTCCAACATGCCCCCCGTTGAAGCGGGAAGCGAAACGTACGTCGGGGTAAGAGGTTGGCAGCCCTTTATTACAGTATTCCCAGGTAATTGCTTTGCTTTTGTACGGTGGTTTGGAGCCCATATTTTGCCGGTTCGGCGTCTGCTAGTACACGATATTCTCTCACGTTAGGGAGTGGTTCTGCAGGCGCCGGCTGACTTATTTGCCTTACTATTTATATATTGGTCCTACGTATATGTTGGACCGCAGCGCCATCTATGGACGCATTGGGGCAAAAACCACCATCCATTTGCAACTGGGTTATGTGACACGGTATTCAGACCCCTTTAGCAATATAGTGACTCATATATATTTATCTCTGTATGCAATAATATATTATGCTTAAAGTTGATTAGTCATTGGTGGTCTTCCTACTAATTATTCCTGGTGGGAAATTAGTTTAGGTCTAGAACCCTTTATACTGACATTATAGGGCATTATAAATTGCATTTTTGTACAGCACTAGTCACTTTGCATAGTGGATCGGATATATGTGCATTAGTATTATGCTGCTAATCCATGTTTGTTCGTTGCATACATCTTTTTATGTTTGTGTGATTGTATATTGAATAAAGTTTATATGGCATATTCAGGACTGTTTGCTCCTCTTTGAAAAAATGAGTTCATAAAGGTTTTTTCAATTGTTGATATAACATTTCCAACATGTCTACTTTACATCAACACACTTTTGGGAAATAGGGGTTCAAAGTTTATTAGCAATTTCTCATTTTTACAACAAAATTTACAAAGCCACTTTTTTAGGGACCACATCACATTTGAAGCGATTTTGAGAGGTCTACATGACACAAAACACTTAAAAGTGACACCATTCCAAAAACAGCACCCCTCAGGCTACTCAAAACCACATTCAAGAAGGTTATTAACACTTCGGGTGCTTCACAGTAACTAAAGCAATGTGGAAGGAAAAAATGAACATTTTACTTTTTGCAACAAAAATGTTAATTTAGCCTCAAATATTGCATTTCACAAGGGTAGCAGGATTAAATGAACCTGCAAAATTTGTTGGGCAATTTCTACTGAGCACGCAGATGCCTCATATGTGGCGAAAAACCACTGTTTGGGCGCACGGCAGGACTTGGAAGGGAAGGAGCGTCATTTGACTTTTTGAACAGAAAATTAGCTGGAATCTTTAGCCGCACCATGTTGCGTTTGGAGAGCTCCTGATGTGCCAAAACAGTGGAGCTCCCCCACTTGTGACCCCATTTTGGAAACTAGACTCCACCTGGAATTTATGTAGATGTTTATTGAGCACTTTGAACCTCAAGGGGCTTCACAAAAGTTAATAAAGTTGAGCCGTGAAAATAAAAATTTTTTTTTTTACCACAAAATTGTTACTTCAAAAAGGGAGCTTTTTTTCACAAGGGTATCAGGAAAAAATGCACCATAAAACATATTGTGCAATTTCTCATGAGTACACAGATACCTCATATGTGGTGGAAATCAAATGTTTGGACGCACAGCAGGGCTCGGAAGACAAGGAGCGTCATTTGACTTTTCAAACGCAAAATTGTGTGGAATAATTGGCGTATGCCATGTTGTGTTTGGAGACCCCCTGAGGTGCCGAAACAGTGGAGCTCCCCCACATGTGACCCCATTTTGGAAATTAGACCACCCAGGGCATAAAAAAAAATCAGGGCGCACGTACGAATGTGCTGCAAAAAGGGGGGACTAGGTGGGATGGAAAAAAGAAGTCCTGTCCAAAGTCGAGTACGGCTGCAGGACGCTTGCTGATCAGGTACCTAATTGTTCAAGTTTTGTCTTTTTTTTATTTGGGGTGCACAAAAAAAAGCAAAAACTCGCGCAACAATTATGTACCTGATCAGCCAATCACATAGCTTATCAGCGCTTGGCGGCAAGCGGGGGGTTGGGTGGAAATAGGGATTGGGAGTTGGGATTGGGGATAGTTAGAAAACAACCACGAACAATACTTACAGGATGGATCAGAACAGCAGCAGGATCACAGGAGAGATGGCAGCAGATGGGGGGGGGCAGCAGATGGAGGGGCAGCGACAGATAAAGGGAGCATCGGTGAATGTGAGATGATGGCGGGTGGGAGAGGGTGTCTGCAGATGGGAGAGGGCACAGTGGATGCAGGAGCGCTGGAGGATGGGGGGGATGGAGGGAGAACAGGGGGGGACAGGGGGGAAGGGGAGGTGAGATTGGGGATAGTTACCTTAAAGGATGGATTTAGGCAGCAGATGAAGGAGGCAGCAGATGAAGGAGGCAGCAGATTGGGGAAGGTGAGAGATGGGAGATGGGGCAGCAGATCACAGGGGTGAGAGGTGAGGAGAGAGGGGACAATAGATCACAGGGGTGAGAGGTGAGGAGAGCATGGACAGCAGATCACAAGGGTGAGAGGTGAGGAGAGAGTGGACAGCAGATCACAAGGGTGAGAGGTGAGGAGAGAGCGGACAGCAGATCACAGGGGTGAGAGGTGAGGAGAGAGCGGATAAAAGATCACAGGGGTGAGAGGTGAGGAGAGAGCGGGCAGTAGATCACAGGGGTGAGAGGTGAGGAGAGAGCGGGCAGCAGATCACAGGGGTGAGAGGTGAGGAGAGCGGACAGCAGATCACAGGGGTGAGAGGTGAGGAGAGAGCGGACAACAGATCACAGGGGTGAGAGGTGAGGAGAGAGTGGACAACAGACCACAGGGGTGAGAGGTGAGGGGGGAGCAGACAACAGATCACAGGGGTCAGAGCTGAGGAGAGAGCGGACAGCAGATCACAGGGGTGAGAGGTGAGGAGAGAGCGGACAGCAGATCACAGGGGTGAGGTAAGGAGAGAGCGGACAGCAGATTACAGGGGTGAGAGGTGAGGAGAGAGCAGACAGCAGATCACAGGGGTGAGAGGTGAGGAGAGAGCGGACAGCAGATCACAGGTGAGAGGTGAGGAGAGAGCGGACAGCAGATCACAGGTGAGAGGTGAGGAGAGAGCGGACAGCAGATCACAGGTGAGAGATGAGGAGAGAGCTGACAGCAGATCACAGGTGAGAGGTGAGGAGAGAGCAGACAGCAGATCACAGGTGAGGTGAGAGAGCGGACAGCAGATCACAGGTGTCGGGTGGGAGGAGTGCAGATCACGGAGGTGAGGGGGCGGGCAGCCGATCACGGAGATGAGGGGGAGGGGGCAGGCAGCTGATCACGGAGGTGAGGGGGAGGGGGCGGGCAGCCGATCACAGGGGTGAGAGGGGTGGGGGCGGGCACCCGATTACGGGGGTGAGTGAGGAGGGGGCGGGCAGCCAATCACGGGGGTGAGAGGGGAGGGGGCGGGCAGCCGACCACAGGGGTAAGAAGGGAGGGGGCGGGCAGCCAATCACGGGGGTGAGAGGGGAGGTGGCAGAAAGCCGATCACAGGGGTGAGAGGGAAGGGGGCGGGGAGCCGAACACGGAGGTAAGAGGTGAGGGTGCAGCAGATCGGGGAAAGCAGTGGCAGATGGAGGAAGGTGGCGACGGCGGATCGGGAGGCTTTTCGCCGGTTTGATATAGTACAATGGCAGCGCGGCAACTTCCGGGTCCCATGCTCCGGTCACATAACAGCATGAGACTGGAGCTTGTCGCCCTGCCATTGTACTGTATACACTGTACTTGCATGCTCAGGACCGACAAGTGAAGCTGAGGGAGGCGGTCACCAGCAACAGGTCCACGGTGATTGGAGAGATTGGTCACAAGGCTGGTCTTTCCAATCAGAGCTGCTGGAGCTGGGGGAGGGTGATCCAGTGAGGTCACCCAGCTCGAGCCAATGGAAGTGCTACAGCTGTACTGATCATGGCTGGATTTCAATGTTTCAGCCATTTTCAATGGTTGAAACATTATAGTGGCTGTCATTGGCTGAGCGGCGTTCGTCAGCCTATCACAGCCTCCGGGTAGGAGGCACCACCCCTCCTGAGGTCAGGCACAGGTCCCCTCCTTCCCGAATCTGCGGTTTGTGTGAACCGATCGCAGTCACCGGGGCTCCGGTGCCGCGATGTCACCATGACGGATTCATCTGTCATGGATCTTTAAGTACCAGGGCACCATGACGGATGAATCCGTCAAAGTTCGTGAAGGGGTTAAAAAAAAAAGTGGGTCCCCCCCAAATTGGATTAACAGCCAAGGTAAAGCAGATACCTGTGATATGGCATTATCAGGGTGGGAAGGGCCATGGTTATTTGGCCCTTCCCAGCCTAAAAATAGCAGGCCAGAGCCACCCCAGAAGTGGCACATCCATTAGATGCGCCAATCCTGGTGATTCTCCCCAGCTCATCCCGATGCCCTGATGCAGTGGCAAACGGGGTAATATAAGGGGTTCATACCAGCTGTGTAATGTCACCTGGCATCAAGCCCAGCAGTTAGCTGTTAATGATGTCACAGCGTCTATCAGATACCCGACATCACTGACTGTCAGTAATAAAGAAAAAATAAAGACAAAAAAAAATTAATTTGAAAAAACGCTCCCCAAAACATTCCCTCTTTCACCAATTTATTGAAAAAAAGAAAAAAAAATCCGGTCTGCTGTAATCCATTTTGGAGGTCCCATGACGATTCTGAACCTTCCAGAATATACTGTAGGGTGCACGCTCAGGGAACGTACACCCTATTTTCTAGGGTAATCGGTAATGGTTGATTATCAATGTGGTTCGTCGCTGTGTGTGACACCGCAGGAGCGAGGAACGTCTTACCTGCCGCCGGCCGCAATGCGGAAGGAAAGAGTTGGGCGGGATGTTACGTCCCACTCATCTCCGCCCCTCCGCTTTGATTGGCTGGCCGCTTAGTGACGTCGCTGTGATGCCGAACGTCCCTCCCCCTTGAGGGAGGGATTGTTCGGCAGTCACAGCGATGCCACCGACCAGGTAAATGCGTGTGACGCTGCCGTAGCGATAATGTTAGCTGCGGCAGCAATCACACGAAATCGTATGCATGACGGGGGCGGGTGCTTTTGCGTACGATATCGCTAGCAATTGCTAGCAATATCGCAGCGTGTAAAGCCCGCTTAAATGTTTTCTCCCCATCATCATTAACAGTGTGAGCCAGATACTATAACACACCAGTATCTACCTCGTGCCTGGTATTGATGATGGGGAGTTCCCTCCTGCGACGGGGTCGTCTTGACACTGGAAGTGCTACTGGGGAGTGGTCCAAAGGCAACGTAGGACTGCTGCTCCTTTGTTGTTGCTCTTCCTCAATTCCCTGCTGACCAACAGGTGATGTGTATGCTTCAGGTGGTGATGGTGGTGCAGGAGTTATAAAAGCTGCTGAAGAGTCCTCTTGTGCTGACTCCTCCACTGGTTCCACAGTTGCTTCTCATTCGGAGGCAGACCGGTCTCTGAGATTACTTGCTGTTCTGTAATATGATACATAATCAATATTTGGACATACAATCTTTTATCATCATTGTTCAAGATTAAACTTACGAGCGTAAATCCATGGAAGGAGCCAGAAAAATTAGACAGTCAAAATATATATAACGCCTTTTCTTTGGTGCATCAGAACCACTCCAACATTGATTCTGTCTCTCTCGCCGGTATTGATCCTGACATCTACGCTAGGGACTTCAGACACTGTAAAATGCAGGAATAGTATAAATAAATATAAACCAAACACAAAAAAACAAACAGTATGTATAGTGGCAAACACCAATAAAAAAAAATGTTTCACACACACTCATTGACTTGTATGGGTATGTGTGAGCTGAAACTCGCTGCCAAACGCAGCATGTTACGATTCATTTCTCATACCGATATGGCATGAGATATCAATCGCAGATGGATGCTGCTTCATAGTTTTGCACTGGTGCGAATGCAATCCGATGTTTTATCGGATTACACTTGTCCCTGCAAAACGCAAGTGGAACCGAGGTCTTATACCAAGAATGTCCTTCATTGCCAATAGCACACTACCAGAGTTCCTATCAATAACCTGTAGCAAAATAGAAGCAGAGCTGTGATTGATTTCTATAGGCCACCTAATAAATATCCAGGCTAACTGTCAAAACAACCAATATATTGCCTCATAAAACCCCACACAATTAGTATAAAAGTAAGGTCATGTGACTTACATCAGCCTCTACAACAGCGTTGACTAAGCGTCTCCACCTAAATCATATTAACTCACAAATAAACTATCCTATACTAACAATGTCCTTTGTTGCCTATAGCAACTAATCAGAGCTCCTTGACCTCTAACAAAACATAAGCAGAGCTGTGATTGGTTGCTATAGGCTACCTGATAAATTTACAGAGTAACTGTCAAAACTGGCAATATATTACCTCAAACATCCAAACAGTTTCTGTGTGTGTGTCTCTTTCTGTGTGTGTCTTTCGGTGTGTCTCTGTGTATGTGTCTATTTTTGTCTGTGTCTCTTTATCTGTTTGTCTCTTTCTGTGTGTGTGTTTCTTTTTGTGTGTGTTTATTTGTGTGTTTCTGTGTATGTGTCTTTTGGTGTGTGTCTTTCAGTGTGTGTGTATCTTTTTGTGTATGTGTCTGTGTCTCCCGTGTGTGTCTCTTTGTGTTTCTTTATGTGTGTCTCTTTATATGTGTGTGGGACTGGGGGTCTCTGTATGTGGGTCTCTCTGTGTGTGGCTCTTTCTGTGTGTGGGTCTCTGTGTGTCTCTTTCTCTGTGTATAATAGGAGTCTATAATAACAGATCCATTCTCAGCTCTATTGACTTTAATGTAAGCAGGTTTTTTGGCGAATAACTGTACAGTGTGTGGTTAAATTTTTCCCCTCAAAACATAGTCTATGATGTTCCCTGAGTCAAATGAGATGGCTGTGCAAAGTTTTATGATTATAGATGCAATGGTGCGGATTCCTTTAGCAGACATACACACACACACACACACACACACACACACACACACACACACTCAGCTTTTTTATATTAGATTTTCATAATCCTAAAGGCCCTGTCACACACAGAGATAAATCTTTGGCAGATCTGTGGTTGCAGTGAAATTGTGGACAATCAGTGGCAGGTTTGTGGCTGTGTACAAATGGAACAATATGTCCATGATTTCACTGCAACCACAGATCTGCCAAAGATTTATCTCTGTGTGTGACGGGGCCTTTACTGACTTAAAGGGAACCTGTCACCAGATTTTTCTCTATTAAACCAAAAATATCACCTTCTGCAGCTCCTGGGCTGCATTCTATGAAGGTGCACCTTGCTGCTGGTCCCCTTTTCAGACCTCCAAAGCAACTTTATAAAATATTACCTTTTCGTATGCAAATTAGTTTGGTTGTCTAGATGGGCGGGCTCTATTTCGCCTTCTGTCACCCCTCCTTCTACTGTTCGCTGTCCCCCAGTCTTGATTTGCATGGATGACAACGGCCCCATCATCAGCCATGCTGATGCCGAAGTCTAGCGTAGGCGCAGTTAGCAGAGGCCACTATCGTGGGCCTGAGCAGAAACTATCCCTCTCACACGCCGGTGATGTATTTACACAGGCTCCAGATTATGGGCAGCGCTGTGTATGACCTCACCAGTGTCATACTAGTACCCGCCCATAATTGCGATCCTGCGCAAATACATCACCGGCGAACGAGAGGGATAGTTTCTGCTCAGGCCCACGGTAGTGGTCTCTGCTAACTGCACCTGCGCGAGACTTCGGCATCAGCGTGGAGGATGACGGGGCCGTCATCATCCATGCAAATCAAGACTAGGGGACGGCGAACAGCGGCAGGAGGGGGGACAGAAGGCTAAATAGAGCCCGCCCATCTGGCCAACCAAACTAATTTGCATACGAAAAGGTAATATTTTATAAAGATGTTTTGGAGGTCTGAAAAGGGGGCCAGCAACAAGGTGCACCTTCATAGAATGCAGCCCAAAAGCTGCAGAAGGTTATATTTTTGGTTTAATAGGTTAAAATCTGGTGACAGGTTCCCTTTAAAACGGGAAAGGTTTATTCTGTGGGGAAAGCAGTGAATATGAGATGAGCCTAATGAGTGTCCGGCACTTTCAAAAGCAGGAGAAGCCACGGGAGCAGTGTGACAGCCGTGTAGCGCCGCGCCTGTGATCGGTGAGTATGAAGGAGGGAGTGAGGGGGAAAGAGAGAGACAGAGACCGACAGAGACCGACAGAGAGAGACCAACACCGACAGAAAGAAAGAGAAACTGAGACCGCTAGACAGAGAGAGACCGACACCAACAGAGAGAGAGACCGAAAGACCTGTGTTTTTGTTGACAAATTCCCCAATCCAAATGCAACCAATATGCAGTGCAAAAGCACAGCTATACATTTTGGTTGCATTTTGACACACTTCATTCATTTCAATGGGTGGAAAATGCAACCAAAACACAATGAAGAAGTGACACGCTGACGAAAAAATTACATTCTTTCATGTACACGGATCAGTTGTCCTGGTCCCTTTGCAGAGAAACAGCCGCAAAGCATGATGTTGCCATCCCCATGCTTCACAGTAGGTACGGTGTTCTTTGGATGCAACTCAGCATTCTGTCTCCTCCAAACATGACGAGTTGTGTTTCTACCAAACAGTTCTACTTATCATCAGTTATCATTTTGACCCCACGGGGTGAGATCTTGCGTGGAGCCCCATATTGAGGGAGATTATCAGTGGACTTGTATGTCTTCCATTTTCTTATTATTGCTCCCACAGTTGATTTCATCACACCAAGCTGCTTGCCTATTGCAGATTGCAGAGCTACAATTTTGTTTCTGGTGTCCTTCGACAGCTCTTTGGTCTTCAACATAGTGGAGTTTGGAGTGTGACTGTTTGAGGTTGTGGACAGGTGTCTTTTATACTGATAAGTTTAAATAGGTGAAATTACTACAGGTAATGAGTTGAGGACAGAGAAGCCTCTTATAGAAGAAGTTACAGGTCTGTGAGAGCCATAAATCTTGCTTGTTTTTAGGTGATGAAATACTTATTTTCCACCATAATTTGCAAAAAAAAATCTTGCCAAATCAGACAAGGTGATTTTCTGGATTTGTTTTCTCATTTTGTCTCTCATAGTTGTGGTCTACCTATGATGTCAATTACAGGCCTATCTCTTCTTTTTAAGTAGGAGAACTTGCACAATTGGTGGCTGACTAAATACTTTTTCCCCCCACTGTATGTGTCATTCAGATGCCATGATAGCAGGATGATGCTAAGGGACCATTATCCCATCCAGGTTCCTTTTTATAGTGTGCCCATACACCTTTGCTCCACCCCCTCCATCATAATTGATTACTTCCGAGTAAAGGCCCCGTCACACTAAGCAACATCGCTAGCAACATCGCTGCTAACGAACAACTTTTGTGACGTTGCTAGCGATGTTGCTGTGTGTGACATCCAGCAACAACCTGGCCCCTGCTGTGAGGTCGTTGGTTGTTGCTGAATGTCCTGGGCCATTTTTTAGTTGTTGCTGTCCCGCTGTGAAGCACACATCGCTGTGTGTGACAGCGAGACAGCAACAACTAAATGTGCAGGCAGCAGGAGCCGGCTTCTGCGGAGGCTGGTAACCAATGTAAACATCGGGTAACCAAGAAGCCCTGTACTTGGTTAACCGATATTTACCTTTGTTACCAGCCTCCACCGCTCTCACTATCAGTGCTGGCTCCTGCTCTGTGCACATGTAGCTGCAGGACACATCGGGTTAATTAACCCGATGTGTGCTGTAGCTAGGAGAGCAGGGAGCCAGCACTAAGCATTGTGCGCTGCTCCCTGCTCTGTGCACATTTAGCTGCAGCACACATCGGGTAATTAACCCGATGTGTGCTGTAACTAGGAGAGCAAGGAGCCAGCGCTAAGCAGTGTGCGCTGCTCCCTGCTCTGTGCACATGTAGCTGCAAGCACACATCGGGTAATTAACCCGATGTGTGCTGTAACTAGGAGAGCAGGGAGCCAGCGCTCAGTGTGCGCTGCTCCCTGCTCTCTGCACGTGTAGCTCCGTGCGCTGGTAACCAAGGTAAATATCGGGTTGGTTACCCGATATTTACCTTAGTTACCAAGCGCAGCATCTTCCACGCAGCGCTGGGGGCTGGTCACTGGTTGCTGGTGAGCTCACCAGCAACTCGTGTAGCGACGCTCCAGCGATCCCTGCCAGGTCAGGTTGCTGGTGGGATCGCTGGAGCGTCGCAGTGTGACATCTCACCAGCAACCTCCTAGCAACTTACCAGCGATCCCTATCGTTGTTGGGATCGCTGGTAAGTTGCTTAGTGTGACTGGACCTTTAGTCCTCTTCAATATACTCTTACAGACTCCAAAAATAGGCATAATACAAACAAGACACAGCCATATGAACATCCCCATAGAGTAGATGCATATGAAGAGGTGAAATTGTGGCACCCCTGAGGCTTCAGTAGCCACAGGGCATTGCATTTCATTTATGGTGCAATGCTTGGACTCGGGTGATGAAGGAGTTAATCACTGGTGTTGTTTTCTCACTTACACAAAACATCTTGCTATGAGTCACCACTTACACAGGAAGCTGGACAGTCTGGGGAATTCCAGGTTACTCGGGCAACAGCCACTAAGAGTCATCCCAAGGGTGGGAGCACTGAGTGAGGAAGAGAAACACAAACAGTTTTCACTTCAGAACAGTCTGAGACAGCAAAGGACCAACAGGTCCCCTGGGGGGAGTGCTACACTCAGCTCCCCTCAGGGGGACCGCCCGAGATGTGTGCTTAGGAACTATCTTGGGGAAGGAGGAGAGAGTGCCAAAACATCATGGGACTTGTAATACCACGGCTACTATAGAGAGTGCTTCACAGAACTTCTATAGCTATGAGCGGCCAGACAGGAAGAGGGCGAGAGACAGAGGCGACCAGTGGAGATGGTGAGACAGAGGAGACATGGCAGTTGGGGGGGGGAGCTTAACCGCTTCCACAGTGCCAGCGCAGTCGGGGTGCAGAACCCTCGGTTGGGGACACATTCATGGACTCTAACAAATTTGCAAGGTTTGGGGATTTCATGTCCCATTGCCCACCACCCACTTTCCTGGAGCACAGTGACATATAGGATCCGGGGTCGGGTTTACAGCCAGGCCCCATGGCGAGGACCCACGTCAACCACATATGGGATGGGACACTTAACACGGACAACGGAGTCCCCAAGTTGCTTCAGGCCACGGGGAGCCACAAGTCAGCGCAAGGAGGAAGGTCTCACACATTTCCACAGACACCGGTGATTGACTCCGATTCACCCGGGACCGGCTGGAGTCCATCAATGGCGACGGAAAGCGGCACCTCTGATGACATTTAAGAACTGTGAGTAAAAAGAACTTTTAACCACAGCCCTGATGTCATCCTTGTCATTGCCGGCGCTGCCACTCCGCGCTTCGGCGCCATCAGCCATCCCCATTGTCTTCATCCTCCTTGGGGCTCGCTCTGTGCCACCCCTGCAGCGGTCGAACCGCTTGGATCCGGGGGTTGCTGTGGCTCGAGGGTCTCCGGACCCAGGGGCTCGCGGCCACTTCAAATACAAAGGGGGTATTTACAGGGGATAAGAGTTTGTGATGCCACCCATGGTTCGCAGTAAGGGGAGTACCGCCGCTGCCGATGGGAGTACCCGGGGGAGATGGAGTGGGGCAGCCAGATAACGTTCCCTCCACGGGTAGGGGAGGCCCCGGGACTCAGGATGGTGGAGATGGTGTAGGGGAGCGTGGTGCAGATTGGAAGCAGGGGAGCACAGCGTACTCACTCAAGTAGTGTGGGTAGTGCTGCGACCGCAAAGCAGACTCTAACACAAAGGTAAACCAAGTCTCTGGGTGCCACTGCCACTTGAGCGGAGCTCGTCCGGGAGTTCGCTCCCTTTGGTATTGCTGATGGTCTGTACCTTGCCTCCATGCACTGTATTTTAGTGTTCGTTGTGACCCCTATTCTTGAAGCTGGTCCCGCTCCCCACTATTAAATAGTGAAGCTGTGCTCTCGATGGCTGACACTTTGGATTTCAGTGGGCCGCATAAGTTGGAAAGCCCTATCCCCCTCTTTGTGTTGATGACTTCGATCTCTGAGCTCCTGGGGAAAGTCCATAAAGAAACCTCCACAGGTTGATTATCAGGTTGTGTGAAGCTACTCTCTAATCTAGGGTCCAGTACCCCGCCGTGCTCGGCCCGGTACGGTTACTAGGTACACGGTTCCCCCTAAACAAAGCCTGGCACCTTTCTCCAATACCCTGCGACTGGGTCTCCGACTCCTTCGGTCCCCAGACCACTGTCTGCGACCTAGCCAAAAGTCCCCAGGAAGCTCCAACTCCCAGATCCTCACTCTTTGGGAGCTACTACTGAACTGACTAAGCTTTGCTCTCCACTTTCTCTCTCTGACTTCCTCCCTCCCACCAATCTGCCTGACCCCTAGGCGAGTGGCCCTTTTCCAGCTAGACCACCCACTGGTGTGCCTGACAGGGTGTGGTGTGAGGTGTGACTAGGATTTGCATGCTGATAGAGCAATACCAAAAGTTAGGATCCCAGAACCATGAGGGTTGAGTACTGCACCAGAAGATAAAAGAGTGCAGTACCCTGTGACACCCTGACTAGTTGAGGGGCGTCACAGCTCCACCTGTGGGGAGCTGGACTATCTGGGTTGCGTTAACATCAGCCCCGGAAGAGAGCAACATCTTGCAGCGGCGGCCGATTCCTGGCCGCGCACCACGGGTGGCACTGCAAAGCATCCCCCATTCCCATCCAACACCGCTCCTGGAAGAGGAAAAGTCGCAGGAAGGGTCCGCGGTGGAGGAGACCGGGACCCCCGTCACCACTGCAACTGTTGACACGCTTTCCAGGGACCCTTCACCCTCCTTCCATCCCCCTTTACACCAGACACCCATTAGTTTGTCCTTTACATGTACTGTAGCCATCGGGGCAAGGGAGCCAGGTCAGGTCAGTCACAGCAACCCTACGAAACCACTGGCCCGGTGACGAGTAACCCCTGAGGCCCCGTGGGGCGCTATTGACTCGCCCACCCCAGGGCTATGGGACACCCGGTGCCGGGCCGGACTAGTCCGGGGGTCGTCAGTGGTGGCGGGGCCCGACTCCGTGGCCCTGGTGGGTGTCAGTTAAATATGGCTGATAAATTGGGGTTTGAATAAAGTTTGTGTTCGTGACGCCACCTGTGGTATGCGGCTATAAAGCCGCCGCTGCTGTATGAGACTTCCGGGGTGATAGACTGGCAGCAATGATGGTACTGCTCCCCACAGGTGGAGCGGTGCCCCGGGGCACAGTTGGTGCTTGTGAGTGTCTATGCATATGAAATAACAGAGGCAACTCCAAGGGTGCAATTCAAGTTGTTTACTCACAGTTCCTGGTAGGTGTACAGTGGGGCCTCTGGACTGCTGAGACCCACTGTCAGGGACCTCCGCCGATCCTGGGTGATTTCTGGAGTAAAAGCCGGTACCCTTCTCTCTAAAGTGTCTCTGTCTTCAGCTGTCTCCTTAAGCCTAGCTCTTTTAGGATGAACCTGCTCGGCCTCCACTACAGCCTCCAGGCTGGGGGGTCACCTGTCGGATGATTCTCCCCTTTCTAGAGGTTCTGCGGTGGGCTGTGGCCTGGGGAGTTTACAACTTTCCCTGGGCCTCGGTTTTTACTGTTTGGAGATGATTTTGCACTCCTCCGGTTTCTAGGGACCGTCCCCTGTTGCAGCTTGATCGCTCCACCGATGTTCCTGTGAAACAGGCCACCACAGCTCAACAGCTATCCGTTGCCCTGGGATCCCTTCTTCTCTCTGCTTGGTGTCACCTGGACCCTCTGAGTCCCAGGATCTTAACCAGGAAGCGTCTCTTTCTTTCCTCAGCTCCTGACTGACTAGAGCCTTTCCTTCTTCTTCTCCTTCTCGTCTGCCTCACGCAGACCTCCTCCTCCTCCTTCCCTCTCTCTCAGACTCTTCAAACTTGACCTTCCTTTCACTGTCTGCTCTCTAGTGGCTCCTCCCACCTCCCCAGTTGCTCTGATCTACCCTATAGGAGCAGGGATTGGTCTTACGGCCCCTCCCAGCATGCAGCATGGGAGGGTAGCTGCCACTATCCCTGGTCCCAGTGTGTTCCTAACAATGGGTGTAGTGTAGATTTGCCAGGGGACCGGCGTTCACTCCTTTCCTCCCCCAGAATGGGACATCACACCGCTGGATGGGGTGCAATGTCCTGTGGCGACGGAAGCCTCAGGGGCGCCACACTATAAAAACATTAATCAAAACTCATTTC